>NC_141106.1:12112026-12337026 GCF_041138505.1 Cibotium barometz | reverse complement strand
GAAAGATAAGAGAATGGCAATGACACAAAATGCTCAATTGAGGAGGCTCATTCCTTGATTTGAAAGGGAGAGGAGGGCTCCTTTTATAGGTGGAGAATCACCCTCTCTTCCATTGTTACAAATTACAACATAAAAATCTTCAACCCTTCAGTGACATAAGGGTAGATGTCACCATCAATTGTCCTCTTAGGCTAAGTCTTCTATTGATTATTAAATTGAAGACTTTTTGACTTTGAGAGTGTGATGAGATAATAGCCAAGCCTATGTGGCATGTAGGTGGAGATCCCACTTACACATGGCGGAATTCTCCTCTTCCATGTAGGCATTCTAGAAGAATTTTTCCCAATTATGCACCTACACACACTCCTCCACATGCCTTCCACACTCCCCAACTTGTTGCCTTATGGTGAATACCATATTAATAATACAATTAAAATCCATGTGAGCATGAAGGCCCACTTTTATTTTCCACATCACTAGCCTATCTACCATACCAAAGTATTTATCAAGCATACTTGTGGCATTTACAATGTGTGCACCCTAAATCAAGTAAAACCATTATATTTGAAGATAGAATGTGGTTATCGGGGTAGCCGCCAAGCCGCCGCATCACCACGCCGTTATTCCATTGTGGGCGCCGCAATCTTCTTGGACAAGCTTCCACCTTATTACCATTGAAAAACCATCAAAATATGCACAAAATTGACAATGAAAGATATCAATTTTTCACGTCACATCTTTCCCCCCCCAGCAGATCCTCCATGCTTGTCTGGGGGGTCTGCTGGCCATGGTGCTCGAGGGTAGAATATCTTCAGCCGGTACTCATTGGCACGTCCGGGAACCTCCTGGCCACTTGCATCCTCTAGAAGATAGGTGTTATTTTTGAACTTTTGCTTTATCCTAAAGGGGCCTTCCCAGCGCCGAAGAAGCTTCTTATCTAGCCGTTTCTCCACACGGCCATCATACCTCATGACTAAGCTTCCTTGCTTGAGTTCTGGCTTCTTCCTCTTCTTCGTGAGAGTGTCATGCCTTGCCTTGCGCCGTTGTTGTGCAGCCTCCAAATTTTGAAGTGCCTGAAGTCGCCTCTCATCCAAGATCTCTAGTTGTGCTAGGCGTTGGGCATGTGTTTCTTCTTCATTATTCAAGCGTGCAAAAGATGTGCGAAGGCTTGTGATTTCTAATTCTATTGGCAAAATAGCCTCCATCCCATAAACTAACTGAAAAGGTGTGAAACCAAGAGAGAGTTTGTGAGTTGTCCTATAGGCCCATAGGACTTCTGGCAAATGCACATCCCACTTTCTCTTCATAGTATCCACTAGCTTAGACAAAGATCCACAAAGCAGTCCATTAGTTTTTTCTACTAAACCATTACATTGGGGATAATAGGGAGTCGACATAGCATGCTTTATTTTTAATTTCTGCACTAAAGCTTCAATCAAGTCATTCCTGAAAGACCTCCCCCCATCCGTAAGGATTTCCAATGGACACCCAAATCGGGCGCATATGTATTCCCTGAGAAAGGATGCCACAGCCACTGCTTTATTATTGACCATTGCCTTTGCTTCTGCCCACCTTGTTGCATAATCTGTGGCCACCAATATGTAATACTTCCCATGTGAGGAACGAGGAAGTGGACCCACAAAATCTAATCCCCACCTTTCAAATGGACCATATGCTGGGATAGGGTTTAAGGGTCCGGGAACCAATTGCTTATGCCCATATGCCTGGCATACTTCACAACTTCTGCACCACTCATGGACATCTTTGCTGAGTCGAGGCCAATAATACCCTGTGTTAAGGATCCTCCGAGTTGTGCTGGCTGAGGCAAAGTGACCTGAACATTCATGACATAATTCCATAACCCTTTTAGACTCTTCCAGGCTCACTACCCTCCTAAGGATCTTATCCTTACCTTGCTTGTAAAGAACATCCCCTAGAACTGTGTAAGGATAAGCTTTCCTGGTAAGCCTTTGCTTCTGTTGAGGATTCAATCCAGGAGGGAAGTATCCTGTATCTAAATAGTGTTGAACATCTTGGAGCTCAGGCCAACCTGTATCCATTAATGCAAGAGTAGCTACTTTGAAAGAAGCCAAGGTTTTAGTAGCCAATTCATCAGCCTTTTGATTATCCTTCCTGTTAACATGCACAAATTTACAAAACTCAAAAGCTTCTTTCAACTCCATTGCCCTTTTATACAATTCTTGGAGATTAGGACTCCTTGCCTTATACTCTCCTTTCATTTGTCGGATGACCAATTGTGAATCCCCTTTAACCTCTACCTCTTCAATTCCATCTTTTATGCAATCTTCTAATCCCCAAATTAATGCATTATACTCCGCCACATTATTTGATATAGCCTTTGGAAATTCCCTACCCTTGGCCCATACCTCTTTTCCTTCTGGATCGAATAAAACTATCCCCCCAGCCCCACATTGCCTAGAAGGGCTAAAGGCTCCATCAAAATGCATAGTGAAAGCAGTTGGTGGTGTCTCCAAATCTTCATGTACTTCTTCCTTTGCTCCTGTTCCTTCTTCCTCTTCCTTCCTGGTAAGCAAATCTGCAAGAGAGGCCCTAGTGGTGTTTTCTGTAATAAAAGTGAAAGAGAATTCTTGAAGCTCACAAATCCACTTTGCAAACTTCCCTCCTGCAGGATTGGGCTTGCGGACCAAGAATTGTAAATAAGGTTGAGATGTGAGGAAGAAGAAGGGGCGAGGTAACAAGTATGACCTGAACTTCTTTACTGCAAAAACAAGAGACAAACCACCTTTCTCCATTTCATCATACCTCTCCTCGGCATCAGTGAGTTGTCGGCTTGCATAATACACTGGTTGCATACGCCCTTGCTCTCCCTTTTGCAAGAGTATAGCACCCACTGAATGTGATGAGACACTTGGGTTCACATAAAAGTCCTCCCTCCACCTAGGAGGCTGAACAATTGGACTTTGACTCATGCATTCCTTGAGCAAACAAAAAGATTGAATTTGATCGGGCCCCCATTGGAAAGAAACATTCTTCTTTGTTAACAGATTTATAGGATACATCTTTTCAGAGAACATGTCAACAAAGCGTTGGTAATACTTTGTTTTACCCAAAATCCTCCTTACCTCCCTTACATTGGTAGGTGGTGGGAGGGCCACAATCGCCTGCACCTTCTCAGGATCCATCTCTATGCCTTCTTCTGAGATAACATGTCCCAAGAGAACCACCTTCCTTCGTGCCAAGCGGCATTTTCCAGGATTAAGACACCCTTTTGCATCATCAATACTTTGCAAGGCCAACCTCAACTTTTCCAAGTGATCCATGCGGCTTGAATAAATGCAAAAATCATCCAGAAAGACCCTTATAAACTTCCCCAAGTAAGGTGCAAATACCTGACTCATGAAGCGTTGAAAAGTAGCTGGTGCATTGGTCAAGCCAAATGGCATCACCCTATAGGCATACACTCCCCAAGGGGTGATGAATGAGGTTTTCCTTTGATCTTCTTCACAAATCCGGATTTGGAAGTATCCAGAGTATCCATCACACACTGAATACAGCTCATGACCTGCAACTTGATCCAAAATCTCATCCTGAAAGGGTAGAGGATAATAATCCCTCTTTGTGCATGCATTCAGAGGGCGAAAGTCCACACACACACGCCATTTTCCACCCTTTTTTGGAGTGACTACAACTGGGGAAATCCATTCTGAATTCTCTACTGGAAAAATAAATCCAGCTTCAAGCAAATTTGTTACCTCCTTCTTAAGCACCTCTGCTTGCACTACTCCCAAACGCCTTAGTCGCTGCACCACTGGCTTACTTTGGGGCTTGAGATCAATCTTGTGCTCTACTAAGGTAACTTGGCGTACTTGTGAGTAGCTGTTTGCAAAAAGGTTAGGAAATCCATCTAACATTTTTAAGTAATCCTCCCTTTCAGTACCTGCTATGGACTCATCAAGAAGAAGTTCATTCTGTTGGTGAAGACTAGTGAGGTCCACATCTTCTTTCTTGCACATGGTTGAAGAAGCTTCCCCTTCCAAGGCTCCATTGTCTTCAGCATCCCCTCGATCCCTTCCTAGGGAAAGACCAAATGCAACTCCCTCCACCTCTCCTTCTGAGATGGAATCCTCGGAGCTACCACTTGTCTCTTCTTCATCGGATGACTCTGACTCTGAACTTTCAGAAGTTGAAGGTTCACCTCTTACCACCTTCTTGCGACGACTCTTGATGTTGTAGTGGACCTTCTTATTCTCACCTTGTAGAATAAGATCACCTGTCTCCCACTTTTGAATTGCCTTCACTTGGCGAAGCCATGGCCTACCCAATATCAATGGGTAAGCCCTAGCATCAGGCTTTGTAGGAATGATCTGAAAAGTTGTAGGCACAGAAATACCGCATACATCCACTCCCAAATTCCTGACAATTCCTAAGGTTTTCACCCTAGTATTATCAGCAAGTTTGATGCGATAGGGAGAGTTGGTAGAAGACAACTTTAAATCAGCATCTTTCATTGTTTTTTCACTCATGACATTGATTGATGCACCTCCATCAATGTATGCATTAGAAATTGTTTGCCCCTCAATGATGACATCAATCACAGGCACATCATCTCCTACATCAATATCCACTTTTTGAACCATAGGAGTCCCATTATCCCTCTTCTTCTTTTTCCTAGATTCTCTTGTGCTAGCCAGCTTACCCCATTCCTTTCTAAGTTTTGGAGAGAGTGCCAAAAGCTGCCCAAATGTGATTTGTGCTGTTTTCTCTCTAAGATCTGTCAAGAGGTCATAGCTAAGAGATCCTTGTCCAAGAGGAAAATCAGATTGTCCAATTTTTCTCCTAGATGACTTCTTCTTCTTCTTATTTTTCTCCTCTTCTTCAGATTTATCTTCTTGTTCTTCTTCTTCCTGACTCCTAGTTTTACGACCCCTTTTTGCCATTAATGGCATCAATGTTTCCTCTTCTTCTTCTGAGCATGTTTCCTCTAAAAGTGCTAAACTTTTATCCTCACTTTTCCTCAACTTTGGACACTCAGTACGATAGTGCCCCTTCTCTTGACATTCATAGCATGTGACACTACTTCTATCCCTAGGTTTATCCTCAGCTCGTGGAACCCTAGGTGGCCTTGCATTGACTAAGTGTAACTTCAAATCAGCAAATTCTGCCATAAGTTGTGCAATGTTATGATCCAAGGATGGAGCTTGTACTTGAGATGTTGAGGCTATCTCTACTCGTGGTGGGGTTGGCACACTTGGAGAAGATTGGAATGTGGACTCAATATGAAGAGTGGCCTCCTTCTTCAAAGCAATACGAAGGGCCTCTTTAAAACTAGTGGGATCTTTGCTAAGAACTTTTCCATGCAAGCGGGGATCCAAAGCCCTGATAAACTTGCTCATCTTAAGGTGCTCCATTGCCAAAGAACTCTTTGAATCTTCCATAGAAGGTGAAGAAGAAGAAGCAACAACATGTAAAGCAGCTTGTTGATATTTAATAAATAAGGCTTCATACCTCACTGAAAAGGCAGAAACTGACTCTCCATCCTTTTGGAAAATTTGATCCAATTGCAATAGTAAAGCATTTGGCGACTCCACTGTCCCAAATCTCTCCTTCATTGCTTTGGTCAACCTTTCCCAATCATTCTTGGACTCCTCTGGCAAAGCCTCATGCCAAGTTAAGGCCATACCCTCCAAGAAATCTGGAAGTATTTCTGCCCTCTCCTTCATAGACCAACCCGTCAAGCGGCATGCTCGGTTAAACTCTCGGAGATAACTCCCCGGGTCTTCTCCTTCCGATCCACGGAACACCGGAATGTTGAACATCTTGCACCAAAAGATGAGTAGTGACAAGGAAAATTTACTTGTTTCAGAACAACTTTCCTTTAATCATGCGGGACCTTGAGGTTGAAATAGAATAATTCTAAGTAAAACCTGCCCGCCGTCTCCACCAAAAGATGTGACACGAAGTTGGGGTTTGGACTTCGATCACTTCTCAGAATCAAAACACACTTGTATGAAACCTCACAGCCTCCTCACCTCCCTTTCTCTCCCTAGATTAGGATAAAGATATACACATCAAAGGTGAGATCATAATTCATGGAAGGAAAGATGAAAGGCTCCGGAGAAGCAAGAATTTCTGCCAGTCTTGCAGCTCCAAACAAAAGGGCGATTCTTTGTTGGAAGAAAATCTTCCGACTCAGGATTATGTGAACGGAAACATATGGGGAATATTGGTAAGGTTCATCTGTTCGAATTGGGCGATTCGGACGGAACATATTAAAGAAAATGAATATGGCAATCACTTACAAGAGGATAAGACACATGGGGTTTGCCTTTTGATAAGGGATTAGGAGGAATTAATCATGATTAAGAAGAAAGAATGGCCAAAAAGCTATAAAAACAGAGATACACAGAGAATTGCAGTTTTTAATCCATAAAGGCTGTGCAAGAGAGGATTATATAGATGCGTAGAGCTTGAAGAGAGCTTCGCGCCTATATAAAAACTTTCAAAAACGGGCAACCGAGCGAAAAGTTATGAGCATTTTACTACAAGACTATAAAACTACCAAAATTCGCCTAGAAATTGGCAACTTTGGGAGAAATTCTAATCATCAATGAAGTAAGTGATTAAGAAATTAGTTACATGAGTGGAAAGAGCATAGAAAGAGCTTCCTAGCCATATGATCAATTTAAGAAAACAATACCCGAGTGATGAGTAATTACCGGTTGAAATTTGGGTATTGGACCACAAAAAACTGCACTTCTCTCTCTTTGAATGAAACCTCAATTTTCACATAGCCTCTTGCCTTTCATCTCCTTCATGATTCAAGCTAGAGGGTAAGGGTTAACATTGCTCAGCGGACAATCGTGAAGATTTACCTATGGTCCCCAAAGTCTTTCCACATGCTCATTACCGCTAAAACCATTGGTACCTCCAAAGGAGGGCGGCAATAAGGCAAGGGCTACCTTGAGAAGTCACAGGCCCGCCAAGATAATAACTCCTTATCCCCCTTATCATGAATCATCAAAGAGGTCCAAAATTGGGTTAAGCATGAGGAGCTAATGCTAAATGAGACATTCACATGTAAAGAGAGTGTTTGAATAAGGGTTTGAAAGATAAGAGAATGGCAATGACACAAAATGCTCAATTGAGGAGGCTCATTCCTTGATTTGAAAGGGAGAGGAGGGCTCCTTTTATAGGTGGAGAATCACCCTCTCTTCCATTGTTACAAATTACAACATAAAAATCTTCAACCCTTCAGTGACATAAGGGTAGATGTCACCATCAATTGTCCTCTTAGGCTAAGTCTTCTATTGATTATTAAATTGAAGACTTTTTGACTTTGAGAGTGTGATGAGATAATAGCCAAGCCTATGTGGCATGTAGGTGGAGATCCCACTTACACATGGCGGAATTCTCCTCTTCCATGTAGGCATTCTAGAAGAATTTTTCCCAATTATGCACCTACACACACTCCTCCACATGCCTTCCACACTCCCCAACTTGTTGCCTTATGGTGAATACCATATTAATAATACAATTAAAATCCATGTGAGCATGAAGGCCCACTTTTATTTTCCACATCACTAGCCTATCTACCATACCAAAGTATTTATCAAGCATACTTGTGGCATTTACAATGTGTGCACCCTAAATCAAGTAAAACCATTATATTTGAAGATAGAATGTGGTTATCGGGGTAGCCGCCAAGCCGCCGCATCACCACGCCGTTATTCCATTGTGGGCGCCGCAATCTTCTTGGACAAGCTTCCACCTTATTACCATTGAAAAACCATCAAAATATGCACAAAATTGACAATGAAAGATATCAATTTTTCACGTCACATCTTTCCCCCCCCAGCAGATCCTCCATGCTTGTCTGGGGGGTCTGCTGGCCATGGTGCTCGAGGGTAGAATATCTTCAGCCGGTACTCATTGGCACGTCCGGGAACCTCCTGGCCACTTGCATCCTCTAGAAGATAGGTGTTATTTTTGAACTTTTGCTTTATCCTAAAGGGGCCTTCCCAGCGCCGAAGAAGCTTCTTATCTAGCCGTTTCTCCACACGGCCATCATACCTCATGACTAAGCTTCCTTGCTTGAGTTCTGGCTTCTTCCTCTTCTTCGTGAGAGTGTCATGCCTTGCCTTGCGCCGTTGTTGTGCAGCCTCCAAATTTTGAAGTGCCTGAAGTCGCCTCTCATCCAAGATCTCTAGTTGTGCTAGGCGTTGGGCATGTGTTTCTTCTTCATTATTCAAGCGTGCAAAAGATGTGCGAAGGCTTGTGATTTCTAATTCTATTGGCAAAATAGCCTCCATCCCATAAACTAACTGAAAAGGTGTGAAACCAAGAGAGAGTTTGTGAGTTGTCCTATAGGCCCATAGGACTTCTGGCAAATGCACATCCCACTTTCTCTTCATAGTATCCACTAGCTTAGACAAAGATCCACAAAGCAGTCCATTAGTTTTTTCTACTAAACCATTACATTGGGGATAATAGGGAGTCGACATAGCATGCTTTATTTTTAATTTCTGCACTAAAGCTTCAATCAAGTCATTCCTGAAAGACCTCCCCCCATCCGTAAGGATTTCCAATGGACACCCAAATCGGGCGCATATGTATTCCCTGAGAAAGGATGCCACAGCCACTGCTTTATTATTGACCATTGCCTTTGCTTCTGCCCACCTTGTTGCATAATCTGTGGCCACCAATATGTAATACTTCCCATGTGAGGAACGAGGAAGTGGACCCACAAAATCTAATCCCCACCTTTCAAATGGACCATATGCTGGGATAGGGTTTAAGGGTCCGGGAACCAATTGCTTATGCCCATATGCCTGGCATACTTCACAACTTCTGCACCACTCATGGACATCTTTGCTGAGTCGAGGCCAATAATACCCTGTGTTAAGGATCCTCCGAGTTGTGCTGGCTGAGGCAAAGTGACCTGAACATTCATGACATAATTCCATAACCCTTTTAGACTCTTCCAGGCTCACTACCCTCCTAAGGATCTTATCCTTACCTTGCTTGTAAAGAACATCCCCTAGAACTGTGTAAGGATAAGCTTTCCTGGTAAGCCTTTGCTTCTGTTGAGGATTCAATCCAGGAGGGAAGTATCCTGTATCTAAATAGTGTTGAACATCTTGGAGCTCAGGCCAACCTGTATCCATTAATGCAAGAGTAGCTACTTTGAAAGAAGCCAAGGTTTTAGTAGCCAATTCATCAGCCTTTTGATTATCCTTCCTGTTAACATGCACAAATTTACAAAACTCAAAAGCTTCTTTCAACTCCATTGCCCTTTTATACAATTCTTGGAGATTAGGACTCCTTGCCTTATACTCTCCTTTCATTTGTCGGATGACCAATTGTGAATCCCCTTTAACCTCTACCTCTTCAATTCCATCTTTTATGCAATCTTCTAATCCCCAAATTAATGCATTATACTCCGCCACATTATTTGATATAGCCTTTGGAAATTCCCTACCCTTGGCCCATACCTCTTTTCCTTCTGGATCGAATAAAACTATCCCCCCAGCCCCACATTGCCTAGAAGGGCTAAAGGCTCCATCAAAATGCATAGTGAAAGCAGTTGGTGGTGTCTCCAAATCTTCATGTACTTCTTCCTTTGCTCCTGTTCCTTCTTCCTCTTCCTTCCTGGTAAGCAAATCTGCAAGAGAGGCCCTAGTGGTGTTTTCTGTAATAAAAGTGAAAGAGAATTCTTGAAGCTCACAAATCCACTTTGCAAACTTCCCTCCTGCAGGATTGGGCTTGCGGACCAAGAATTGTAAATAAGGTTGAGATGTGAGGAAGAAGAAGGGGCGAGGTAACAAGTATGACCTGAACTTCTTTACTGCAAAAACAAGAGACAAACCACCTTTCTCCATTTCATCATACCTCTCCTCGGCATCAGTGAGTTGTCGGCTTGCATAATACACTGGTTGCATACGCCCTTGCTCTCCCTTTTGCAAGAGTATAGCACCCACTGAATGTGATGAGACACTTGGGTTCACATAAAAGTCCTCCCTCCACCTAGGAGGCTGAACAATTGGACTTTGACTCATGCATTCCTTGAGCAAACAAAAAGATTGAATTTGATCGGGCCCCCATTGGAAAGAAACATTCTTCTTTGTTAACAGATTTATAGGATACATCTTTTCAGAGAACATGTCAACAAAGCGTTGGTAATACTTTGTTTTACCCAAAATCCTCCTTACCTCCCTTACATTGGTAGGTGGTGGGAGGGCCACAATCGCCTGCACCTTCTCAGGATCCATCTCTATGCCTTCTTCTGAGATAACATGTCCCAAGAGAACCACCTTCCTTCGTGCCAAGCGGCATTTTCCAGGATTAAGACACCCTTTTGCATCATCAATACTTTGCAAGGCCAACCTCAACTTTTCCAAGTGATCCATGCGGCTTGAATAAATGCAAAAATCATCCAGAAAGACCCTTATAAACTTCCCCAAGTAAGGTGCAAATACCTGACTCATGAAGCGTTGAAAAGTAGCTGGTGCATTGGTCAAGCCAAATGGCATCACCCTATAGGCATACACTCCCCAAGGGGTGATGAATGAGGTTTTCCTTTGATCTTCTTCACAAATCCGGATTTGGAAGTATCCAGAGTATCCATCACACACTGAATACAGCTCATGACCTGCAACTTGATCCAAAATCTCATCCTGAAAGGGTAGAGGATAATAATCCCTCTTTGTGCATGCATTCAGAGGGCGAAAGTCCACACACACACGCCATTTTCCACCCTTTTTTGGAGTGACTACAACTGGGGAAATCCATTCTGAATTCTCTACTGGAAAAATAAATCCAGCTTCAAGCAAATTTGTTACCTCCTTCTTAAGCACCTCTGCTTGCACTACTCCCAAACGCCTTAGTCGCTGCACCACTGGCTTACTTTGGGGCTTGAGATCAATCTTGTGCTCTACTAAGGTAACTTGGCGTACTTGTGAGTAGCTGTTTGCAAAAAGGTTAGGAAATCCATCTAACATTTTTAAGTAATCCTCCCTTTCAGTACCTGCTATGGACTCATCAAGAAGAAGTTCATTCTGTTGGTGAAGACTAGTGAGGTCCACATCTTCTTTCTTGCACATGGTTGAAGAAGCTTCCCCTTCCAAGGCTCCATTGTCTTCAGCATCCCCTCGATCCCTTCCTAGGGAAAGACCAAATGCAACTCCCTCCACCTCTCCTTCTGAGATGGAATCCTCGGAGCTACCACTTGTCTCTTCTTCATCGGATGACTCTGACTCTGAACTTTCAGAAGTTGAAGGTTCACCTCTTACCACCTTCTTGCGACGACTCTTGATGTTGTAGTGGACCTTCTTATTCTCACCTTGTAGAATAAGATCACCTGTCTCCCACTTTTGAATTGCCTTCACTTGGCGAAGCCATGGCCTACCCAATATCAATGGGTAAGCCCTAGCATCAGGCTTTGTAGGAATGATCTGAAAAGTTGTAGGCACAGAAATACCGCATACATCCACTCCCAAATTCCTGACAATTCCTAAGGTTTTCACCCTAGTATTATCAGCAAGTTTGATGCGATAGGGAGAGTTGGTAGAAGACAACTTTAAATCAGCATCTTTCATTGTTTTTTCACTCATGACATTGATTGATGCACCTCCATCAATGTATGCATTAGAAATTGTTTGCCCCTCAATGATGACATCAATCACAGGCACATCATCTCCTACATCAATATCCACTTTTTGAACCATAGGAGTCCCATTATCCCTCTTCTTCTTTTTCCTAGATTCTCTTGTGCTAGCCAGCTTACCCCATTCCTTTCTAAGTTTTGGAGAGAGTGCCAAAAGCTGCCCAAATGTGATTTGTGCTGTTTTCTCTCTAAGATCTGTCAAGAGGTCATAGCTAAGAGATCCTTGTCCAAGAGGAAAATCAGATTGTCCAATTTTTCTCCTAGATGACTTCTTCTTCTTCTTATTTTTCTCCTCTTCTTCAGATTTATCTTCTTGTTCTTCTTCTTCCTGACTCCTAGTTTTACGACCCCTTTTTGCCATTAATGGCATCAATGTTTCCTCTTCTTCTTCTGAGCATGTTTCCTCTAAAAGTGCTAAACTTTTATCCTCACTTTTCCTCAACTTTGGACACTCAGTACGATAGTGCCCCTTCTCTTGACATTCATAGCATGTGACACTACTTCTATCCCTAGGTTTATCCTCAGCTCGTGGAACCCTAGGTGGCCTTGCATTGACTAAGTGTAACTTCAAATCAGCAAATTCTGCCATAAGTTGTGCAATGTTATGATCCAAGGATGGAGCTTGTACTTGAGATGTTGAGGCTATCTCTACTCGTGGTGGGGTTGGCACACTTGGAGAAGATTGGAATGTGGACTCAATATGAAGAGTGGCCTCCTTCTTCAAAGCAATACGAAGGGCCTCTTTAAAACTAGTGGGATCTTTGCTAAGAACTTTTCCATGCAAGCGGGGATCCAAAGCCCTGATAAACTTGCTCATCTTAAGGTGCTCCATTGCCAAAGAACTCTTTGAATCTTCCATAGAAGGTGAAGAAGAAGAAGCAACAACATGTAAAGCAGCTTGTTGATATTTAATAAATAAGGCTTCATACCTCACTGAAAAGGCAGAAACTGACTCTCCATCCTTTTGGAAAATTTGATCCAATTGCAATAGTAAAGCATTTGGCGACTCCACTGTCCCAAATCTCTCCTTCATTGCTTTGGTCAACCTTTCCCAATCATTCTTGGACTCCTCTGGCAAAGCCTCATGCCAAGTTAAGGCCATACCCTCCAAGAAATCTGGAAGTATTTCTGCCCTCTCCTTCATAGACCAACCCGTCAAGCGGCATGCTCGGTTAAACTCTCGGAGATAACTCCCCGGGTCTTCTCCTTCCGATCCACGGAACACCGGAATGTTGAACATCTTGCACCAAAAGATGAGTAGTGACAAGGAAAATTTACTTGTTTCAGAACAACTTTCCTTTAATCATGCGGGACCTTGAGGTTGAAATAGAATAATTCTAAGTAAAACCTGCCCGCCGTCTCCACCAAAAGATGTGACACGAAGTTGGGGTTTGGACTTCGATCACTTCTCAGAATCAAAACACACTTGTATGAAACCTCACAGCCTCCTCACCTCCCTTTCTCTCCCTAGATTAGGATAAAGATATACACATCAAAGGTGAGATCATAATTCATGGAAGGAAAGATGAAAGGCTCCGGAGAAGCAAGAATTTCTGCCAGTCTTGCAGCTCCAAACAAAAGGGCGATTCTTTGTTGGAAGAAAATCTTCCGACTCAGGATTATGTGAACGGAAACATATGGGGAATATTGGTAAGGTTCATCTGTTCGAATTGGGCGATTCGGACGGAACATATTAAAGAAAATGAATATGGCAATCACTTACAAGAGGATAAGACACATGGGGTTTGCCTTTTGATAAGGGATTAGGAGGAATTAATCATGATTAAGAAGAAAGAATGGCCAAAAAGCTATAAAAACAGAGATACACAGAGAATTGCAGTTTTTAATCCATAAAGGCTGTGCAAGAGAGGATTATATAGATGCGTAGAGCTTGAAGAGAGCTTCGCGCCTATATAAAAACTTTCAAAAACGGGCAACCGAGCGAAAAGTTATGAGCATTTTACTACAAGACTATAAAACTACCAAAATTCGCCTAGAAATTGGCAACTTTGGGAGAAATTCTAATCATCAATGAAGTAAGTGATTAAGAAATTAGTTACATGAGTGGAAAGAGCATAGAAAGAGCTTCCTAGCCATATGATCAATTTAAGAAAACAATACCCGAGTGATGAGTAATTACCGGTTGAAATTTGGGTATTGGACCACAAAAAACTGCACTTCTCTCTCTTTGAATGAAACCTCAATTTTCACATAGCCTCTTGCCTTTCATCTCCTTCATGATTCAAGCTAGAGGGTAAGGGTTAACATTGCTCAGCGGACAATCGTGAAGATTTACCTATGGTCCCCAAAGTCTTTCCACATGCTCATTACCGCTAAAACCATTGGTACCTCCAAAGGAGGGCGGCAATAAGGCAAGGGCTACCTTGAGAAGTCACAGGCCCGCCAAGATAATAACTCCTTATCCCCCTTATCATGAATCATCAAAGAGGTCCAAAATTGGGTTAAGCATGAGGAGCTAATGCTAAATGAGACATTCACATGTAAAGAGAGTGTTTGAATAAGGGTTTGAAAGATAAGAGAATGGCAATGACACAAAATGCTCAATTGAGGAGGCTCATTCCTTGATTTGAAAGGGAGAGGAGGGCTCCTTTTATAGGTGGAGAATCACCCTCTCTTCCATTGTTACAAATTACAACATAAAAATCTTCAACCCTTCAGTGACATAAGGGTAGATGTCACCATCAATTGTCCTCTTAGGCTAAGTCTTCTATTGATTATTAAATTGAAGACTTTTTGACTTTGAGAGTGTGATGAGATAATAGCCAAGCCTATGTGGCATGTAGGTGGAGATCCCACTTACACATGGCGGAATTCTCCTCTTCCATGTAGGCATTCTAGAAGAATTTTTCCCAATTATGCACCTACACACACTCCTCCACATGCCTTCCACACTCCCCAACTTGTTGCCTTATGGTGAATACCATATTAATAATACAATTAAAATCCATGTGAGCATGAAGGCCCACTTTTATTTTCCACATCACTAGCCTATCTACCATACCAAAGTATTTATCAAGCATACTTGTGGCATTTACAATGTGTGCACCCTAAATCAAGTAAAACCATTATATTTGAAGATAGAATGTGGTTATCGGGGTAGCCGCCAAGCCGCCGCATCACCACGCCGTTATTCCATTGTGGGCGCCGCAATCTTCTTGGACAAGCTTCCACCTTATTACCATTGAAAAACCATCAAAATATGCACAAAATTGACAATGAAAGATATCAATTTTTCACGTCACAGTAGCGTTGTGATTGCTATAAGAAGGTAATGCTTATTGTAAAGGGTTATGCTCAAGAGAAGGGTTCAGATTATGATAAGACCTTTACACCCATATCTTGTATGACTACAATCAAGTGTATTATTACATTGGTAGTGGTGCATCATGGTTGGAATGTATATCACTTGGATATTAAGATTGCTTTCTTGAATGGTGATTTGCATAAGAAGGTGTATGTATCTATGCCTCATGGTTTTATTGAGAAGGGATAAGAGTCTAAAGTATGCAAGTCAAAAAAATCTTTATATGGCCTTAAGCAGGCTCTCGAAGCATGGTATGAGAAAAATACATACTTGGTTGCAAATGGCTTTTCCAAGTTAAAAAAATCTTTATATGGCCTTAAGCAGGCTCCCAAAGCATGGTATGAGAAGATAAACACATACTTGGTAGCAAATGGCTTGTAACAATCCAACTGAGAGTACCCTCTGTAAAGAGAAGTAAATATTATTTTTTGGTCATCGTTTTTATATGTTGATGTCATGCTATTTATAGGTCCTAATGAGGAGAAGGTTTCAGTCTTCAAGACTAAATTATATATGCAATTTGAGACGATAGATTTTGGCTGCTTGTGTTATTATTTGGGCATACAATTTATACATTGTGATGTTGTAGTCAAAGTATATATAAAGACTGCTTACATGATTTGTTCTTTTAAGACTAAAGCTTGTTGCTACACTAGTAGAGAAGTACTAGGCTTAATCTCCAGGACGCTGGTGAATCATGATGTATCACTTTATCAGCATGCTGCGTGGTGTCTTATCTATCTATATAATGTGAGGACAAACATTCAATTTGGGATCTCCTAGTTGAGTAAGTTTATACAGGGTCTTGGAATTAAGCATTAATAGGCTTCTAATATTCAAATACTTACAAGGAACATATTTATGTGCATGCTTTTAGTGATTTCGATTCGGCTGGTTGTTTGTGACACATGAGTGTCCACTAGTGACATTTTCATCTTGGTCTTTCATGTATATCATGGCTCAACAAGTAGCAGCTGACAATAGACGCTTTGAGCTACAAAGCTAAGTACAAGGTAGCTTTTACATGGGTGAATGTGGAGTGTGTATAGCTCAGGATACCTTTTTATGGTAGATCTTAAGATTGGACACTAGCCCCCACCTCCATTTTCACTTACAATTAGAGTGCACTAGCCATTGCGGTTTGCGAGGAACCCAATGTTTCATGCTCACACAAAGGCACAATGCATTATCATTATGTTAGGGAGAGGCTCATTGCAAGAGAGGTTAGCCTGGCTTATGTCTCTACACATGTGGAAGATATGTTTACAAAGGCTCTTTCACAAGAGAGCACATGACTTTGTTCTTGCGCTTCCTAGAGTACATGTATCTCATGTTAGAAGGTAAACAAGAAGAAGTGAGCGAAAGAGTGATTTTTTAAAAGGTGAACAACCATGATTTCCCTAATGTAGGTCACTATTTTGGTCATCACCATCTTTACGCACCCCCATCAGAGTATGTCCAGTCGACTAAAATATGAGAGGCGGGGAGGTGAGGTAGCTGTAGATCTTTTAGGTTTTGAGGTGAATTATGATATCTTCCTAAAGCCTAAACTGCAAGAGGAAACCCAACCATACAAGTTGGATGCATACGAGAATCCCATCTGATATGTTGTTGAGTGTAGTGAGGCTTTCGCAAGGTAAGTAGAGCACTCATTGCATTATAATTCGTATCAAGTAGTGTAATCGTTATATATTCATTGTCTTTTTTATTGTTGTTCATTCATTTATATATGCTTATGAAAGATTTTACTATGGCAGGTGGTTACTTGGGACATTCACTGATCGAGGGGATGTAGATTGCTTTACCGAAACTGGGACCCTTGTTAGAGCATGAAGGATACTACATCGATATTGCATCAACTTGGACAGCGCAAGGTGTGCTTTAGTAATTGTATACGACCAATTTTGCATCTTTCGAAAGATTTAGGTCAACAATATTTCAAGGGTGACATCAATGACTATGCAACAGAGGGATGTGGGGACATCGTCTCCACACGTTCCTCACCACCTTCCTCCACCTGCCATAGTAGCCATGATCCCAACAAGTCAAGTGCCTTGTCATGGCCACTCAGTGTTCCCACATGCACCTACTCCATTTGATAAAGCTCCCTACATGTAGCCACCTTCCTTATCGATGTATTTCATCTATTTTAATGACAAAAATATATTGATTTACACATTATTGTGATGCGCTTTTGTACACTCATATTACATCTATGGCATTAACCGTTTAGATATTTGAATTAACAATAGAGAGAGACGGAGCAAGATGAAATACAGAAAGTTTGAATGAGAGGGAAACTGTGTTGTGTTCATAAGCTGTAGACATTTAATATTTTCAATGCTTAAAAAAGTTATTTATTTTATAAATTTATGAGACCTTATAAATAGAATAGAGATTTCCATGTTCCACTAGTTTTATTCGAGGGATACATCCCTTTTGTGAAGATAGTGAAATTTTTTTCATGTAGGTGCTAAATCCATTGTGGATGAAAATGGTCAATGGATTAATCCCATTTAGCTTTATGTAAGGAAGGATTCCAACTCTGCCTTCTAGTATTAGATATTGACATGAATGCTCTTGCACATGATTTTCAACATAAATAAAGATATTAATATGGATGCTATTGTAAGGGATCTTCAATGCCTACGTTGCATTATAGAGACCGATCGTATAATGATTTTAGGTCAAATTATTCATGATCATACATGTATTCACGAATAATGTTTAAAATATCAAATTTTTAATCAAAAGACTTTCGATCAAAAAATTAGCTATTCCCAACTTATCTTTGTTTACTTAAACTTCTTTGTCTTCTTTATCTTTCTATGTTTAGAAAAGGTAAAACTACTTTGCTAGTTTTTTAAGTTAAGTTAATTAATAATTTAATTAGTGCACATTATTTAATTGATAGTTAATTAATGATTCGATTAATTAGTTAGTGAATTAAATAATTAATTAGTTAATTAAATAATTAGTTAGTCGCTTTGTTTTTCTAGAGTGTTGCCATCTAGTGGAGTGCTATATCTAAACGGCCTTTTTCGACTATAACCAAAAAAAATAAAAATAAAAAAAATCTCCTCCTTGACCATGGATTTAGTCACCCATTGCTTTGATGCCCTCAAAGAAAAGTGGTCAAGGTTTGCCAACAAAACCCAGCTATTTACATCAGGAGAAGTAATCCTTTGATTGCTTTATGGTTATTCTCTTCGCTTTCAACTTTTAATTTTGTATAGAGATAAGGAGGTGCCATTATGCAGTATTCTATATAATACCAATCATAAATAAATATTTTTTATTTCGTGTAGCATTACCATAAAAATCATGTCCACAACTCTTGCACCATATATGCAATGTATTCTTTCCATACTTTAACTCTTTAACGTATTCCCATTCAGATCCACGTACCATTTTCTTGTCATCATTAATGTAATAAATAACACAATTACTACAAATAATCAAATTTTACAATGATATAGAAAAATACAAGTGTGAAGATATATAAAATGACAATTGCAAGTTCACTTCTCTAACACAATGTTGTTTACATTCACACCTAGATTTAGAAGGATACAAATTTGAAGACACGCTTCTAACACGATGTCAATTCTAACTACTACTAATTTAGAATGTGACAAGTGTGAAGACATGCTTCTAACACAATCCCATTCTAGAATATGAAAAATGTTAAGAAATACTTCCAACACAATGTTAGATCTATTCAATCCTATATTAATATGTAACAAGTGTGAAGATATACTTCTAACAAAATGTCAACTCTATCTAATCCCAAAGTGTGATGACATGCTTCTAACACAATGGCATATTCCTTTTTGGTTTTGGAAAAAGTCCTCAAGCTAAGAGTAAGGACAATACCGTGAGGATAAAAACTTATGGCCTTTTTATATTTAATGTGCGAATACATTTTTAAATCGATAAGCTTTCGATTGAAATGCTTTGATTCTAAAATTTAAACCCTTACATGTATATGAATAATCGTCTTATTTTGACATGGCATTAAATAATTCGGACGTATAATAGACATGAACGTATTAAACGGACATTATTCATGTATAAATCGTATAATGCAACTTAGTTCAACACAAATGTTTTCTTAATTATTCTACTTACAATACTACTTTCACTTTAGGAGGTGGCTTGAATAAGATTTGAGAGGCTTAACATTTACTCATTGACATTTATGAAGCCTCAAGATTGGTAATAAGAAGAAAAAATCCTGGGTGATCACAACAAAGATATTAATGAGCTTGGTAAGGAGTCATCTTTTAAAAGAAGGCCTCGTACCCCTTCTTTTGATTAGAGAATCTTCTCTTATGGAGCAAGATAAAATGGGAAATTTGTTACCTTTAATAAGGTATGGAGTCTTAGAATCATTAATTTAAGAGTTTTAGTAGATGAAGAGGCTAAGTGGATCATAAAAGCTTTCCTCAATAGGAAAGAAGAACTAAAGTTATTTAGTAAATCATCATGCCGAATGAAACTCATGGGCATGCCCTCCAAATGTCTCCCTCATGTGTGGCCAATTCAAAACCCAAATTGCACGGTCAAGTATACAGAAAAGCATTTGGAATAAATAGAATAAATTAAAGCCTAAAATGACATTATTCAAGGCAAGAGATTCCCTTAGCCTTGTTGAATCAATTGCCATTGTATCTTGCTTTTGAGTCACAAATGCAACTCCCCTATGTGGGTGCACTAGCTCATCCAACACATCCTCACTCTGTTATTAGGTGCCCACCATGGTGTCTGCTCTTAATGTTCCTTGTGTAAATATTAATTCCTTATAGTTTTAGTATGTGCACATTCCTTTCACTGTGTGTGCAGTCCTTAGTTTTCGTATGTGCACAGCCATTTTATGTGAAGTGCAATGCAGGAAAGAGGACTAGACATAGTAAGAACAAGACTCAATGAATAAGAGGGGGCTATGTCAAATGGAAGTTCGAGATGCGATGAGTTGGGAAAAGGGTGATGTTGGGCGCTTATGATCTTGGCATGAACTCAGTATACTATGTGTACCCGAGAACACATGGTTTAGTTAGATTTAAATTTTTTGGTGATGCATGTAGGGATTTTGGTGTAAGTTGTTAGACTTTTTGATTAGATGCATATGGAATTGTTTTCTGGAGGGGGGAAGAGGGGAGGACATGCATGAAAACCCAGATGTACGTGCTATACCCAGTCACAGTGGGTGGGGGAGACAAAGTAAGCAATAAATGGCCTACCTGAGAACACATCGTTTGGTGAGATTTAAATTTTTGGTGATGCATGTAGGCATTTTGGTGTAAGTTCTTAGACTTTCCAATTAGATGCATATGTTTTTTTTTGGGGGTTTTTTTGGAGGGGGGAGTGCATGAAAACCCAACTTTATGTGCTCTACCCACTCAGTGGGTGGGGGATACAAAGCAAGCAATAAATTGACCAACCTAATACATAAAATTAATGGTGCTTGCCGCACGTCCCCTTTATGTGCCGCCCAACCTTGTTTTTATGTCTTTCGGTCTCCTTCTCTTACTGCTTGTTCTTTTCTTCTTTGGATGCTTTCTTCTTTGCGACTTACTCTTGTGCTTGAATGTCTTCTTATGGCCTGCTTCCTTCTTTGGATGCTTTCTTACTGCTTGTTCTTTTCTTCTTTGGATGCTTTCTTCTTTGCGACTTACTCTTGTGCTTGAACGTCTTCTTATGGCCTGCTTCCTTCTTTGCAGCTAACTCTTGTGCCTCAACGCCTTCTTTATGGCCCTAGCCTTGTTTTTACATCCTTCTCTTGCCACTTGTTCTTTTCTTCTTTGGCTTGCTTCATTCTTTATAGTTTACTCTTTTTGTTGTCCCACCTTTCTTATCATCTTCTTCAACCTCTTGCTTTCCATCTATTTGGTTGATCGACTTCTCTTTTCCATTGCTTTTGCTTTTCTTTGATTGATTGTGGCTTCCTACCTTCTTTTGTGGTTTTTCCTCTCTCTCTCTCTCTCTCTCTCTCTCTCTCTCTCTCTCTCTCTCACGCACACGCACAACCTAATTCGCTAACTCACTTGCATCCACTTCTAGGGACGATTGCATAGCCATTGAGATATTTCCCTCTAGCACTATTCAAGATCTGCATCACCACATGTTTTTTTGGCATAGGCATTGACATACATAGAGGCATAATGGAGCTATCTTAGATCTACACAACATCTTCTTGTAACATAGGCATTGGCATACATAAAGGCATAGTGGCACATGTATTTATAGCCTATGTCTGCATGCATTTAGTGGCATAGGCAGCACATTTGGGGCACATTTACTGCTAGTATTCATAGCCTATGTTTGCATGCATTTAGTTTGCGGCATAGGCACAAGCATTAGCACACTTACTCGCACTGTTCATAAGTGTTAGCAAAAGATGCTAAGTGTTAACTTAGATCTATAATTAGGTCTGTATCATACAGTTGCATGTAATTTAGCTTTTTGTTTCTTCTATCGTGAAAACAAGAGTTTTTTCACAGTACTACAAATTTGGTATTTTGATCATTTTGAGCATGCTTGAAGCTCTAGGGGGTCAGCGTCGACAATGTCATCTTAAACTTGTTCTACATAATTGATATGCACCGTAAACTTGTTTTTCATGCCATGAAATACTATTGGTTTTTCATGATGAGTGAACTGGTGGTTTTTTCTTGTTTTTCTACTCAAGATTACCTCAATAAACATCCTTGTGTAATTTTAAGTGATATTTGTAAGGTCTAGAGTGTTTTTCTTCACTGTTGTAAAAAACTACTCAAGGGAGCAAAGGGAAACAACACCTCTATATAGCACCCTCTACTCCCTCACTAAAAGGCAACAACGAGACAACAACTTGAGCAAGAACGGAGCAGTCCCTCTACTTTCACCATAGTGCTCATCATGCATTACCCAAACCCATTAAGAAAAACTTGAGAACACTCAGTGGCACACCAAGCTTGTAAATTGAGAACGGAATGAGGTACACGAAGAGAAAAGAGATGAAACTCCATAGCATCAACTAATGAAATGAGGAAAAAAAACCACAATCATTATTCACCTGTACCTCAAAGAGAAACCCGTACAATCATGTCATGGGAGAAGAAACTCCCCTAGCATAGAAAACTAATAGAGGAAAAAAACTAGCATGATGAAGAGGAAAGAAACTTGAAGAGAGGAAACATTTGATGTGAAGGTTCTCTCAAGCTCAATACTCATCTCCATACTCTCCACACTCTTGATATGAAGCTCCCTTTCACTCAAATCCCTCTCTCCTTCTTTTGAAATGAGGCTCTCTCTCTCTCTCTCTCTCTCTCTCTCTCTCTCTCTCTCTCTCTCTCTCTCTCTCTCTCTCTACTCTTGAAGTGAAGCTCCTTCCTCATCTCTACACTATCTCTACATATGAAAATGAAGCTAGATGAGGGTTTATATAGATTTTTAGGAGTGGGCTAGTCCTCTCCTTTCTTGCCAAAAAAGAGTGGTGCTGAACTCTTTTTTTTAAAACTTTGCTTTTCTTTGTTATTTTAGCCACATGATTGCTTAATGAAAAAAAACTATACGTTTAGATTTAGAAAAATTAGAAGAAAATATTGTGCTGATGAATATTAAAGAAAGTCTAGGCTTGCTTGATCTTTATGAAATAGACTATAATGTCTTTGGCCCAAGAGATCAAGTACATCAAGTATTTGACGAAGTTATTAAATGTATCCCAAAGCATAAGTTCATTTGAAAATAAATATGGTTGTGTTCTTCTTCTGTGACCATTGGTATTTGGGTAGTATTTATTTATTTTTATATAAATACTATCTTTGTCTCTCTCCTTCTTTTCTTATGCTCTCTCTCTCTCTCTCTCTCTCTCTCTCTCTCTCTCTCTCTCTCTCTCTCTCTCTCTTGCTAGCTATAAAGAAGATCATGATTGTTATTGATGTGAAGTTTGATTCTGTTTTCTGTAGAAACATGGCATTAGATATTTTAAAGTTGACCTATGATAATATTAAATTGTCAGATAGGATCTTGGGATGATGTTAACCCATGGTATATTTATATAGTCTTAGACCCTTATAGGCTAAATGACAATATCAAGCTCCTCTTAATCAAAGAGGCATTGGGATTACTAAATGGCTAAACATTGTGGGTAGTAGATGTAGAAGCCTCGAGGAAAATCACTTCATTATTAGGGAAATATTGAAGTGCATTCCAAGAAGGAAATTGATGAAGTTAACGATGTAATTAGATTCTTTGAGGTTATTGATCATTGTCTTTCTCACTTTCTCTCTCTCTCTCTCTCTCTCTCTCTCTCTCTCTCTCTCTCTCTCTCTCTCTCTCTCTCTCTCTCTCTCTTGCACGCGCGCGTGCGTGCGCGTGCACACACACACACACACACACACACACATACACAGACACACACACACACACACACACTTAGATGCATGTAACACACGAATAGTTACCCTTGCCTTTGAGAAATCGAGAGAGAGGGAGAGAAATAAAGAGATCATAAGTTTTTTGTTGTTTTGGTATGTGTGTGTGATTTTGTAGAGGCAAGGCATAAGTTTGCCAGCCAAGAAAGCTGGTGGTTTGAATATCATTCTCTCTTTAAACTGAGGTAGGTCTTATTGTTGCCCTTTGTTCTCTATCTATTTGTGTATTTGCAATTGAGAGAGAGAGAGAGAGAGAGAGAGAGAGAGAGAGAGAGAGAGAGAGAGAGAGAGAGAGAGAGAGAGAGAGAGAGAGAGAGAGAGAGAGAGAGAGACTGCACATTAAAATACTTTGTATATCTCTTACTGTCTCATTGAATGCTTCCAAAATTGATAATTGGAATGACAAATGTGAATGTTGTGATATTTTTTGTGTGTGTGTGCACATAAATAGTATTGAATACCTTAGTAGCAAGGCTGGCTACACTAGAAACTTTTCAATTATAGGATATTGTGTTTGATTGTAGAGTAAGCTCTAGAGAGAGAATATATGACCTAAGAGAATATTCAAAATTTTAAAGATCTTCAATTTGGATTTCAGCAAATGGAGATCTCTAATGGGAACAACGGATCAAAAGCTGTAGTGGAGGCATGTGGACCTTCCAATTCTAATGTGGCTTTGTCTACCTCGCCAGAGCTGATAAACGTTCGTGTTGCAAAAAACCTTGCTCGGTTAAGGTCTCCATTAGAACAGCCAAGTGCAAACGTCTACAGATTATTGTGGACATATGCGAGCACATCGATAAAAATTAGGTTGCTTGCAAGGAGTTCTTAGATGCCATTTGGGATGATATGATGAGAGATGAGTTGACACATCATATTCATCGCGTTCTTGGTAGTAGCAGCTAGTTAGACATAATTTCCTTTATGGAAAATTTGCATGTTGAAATTGGGGAGTCTTTAGGTGGATGTACTAGGGAATGTAAAGAAGAAGCCGATTCATTAAAAGAGCAAGAACATGCATTAGGTTTGGAGGTATTGAGTCTAAATATATTCGCTAATTGACTCAATGCTATTATGAAGAAGATAAGCCGTATGTTGGAAAGCAGGATAGTTGCTTAGAGATTTTGTGAGAGCATGATGTTTTTATCTAGGAGAAAATTGTGTTCAACTTTCCTATTTTGACTCTCCAGGCGATATTAATGAATTTCCTATTTTCTCGAAGTCTTTATATCTCCCTTTCTATTTTATTCTTTGCTCTTTCTTTCTTTATCTCTCAACATGTCTTATAGTTCTATGTTTTTGGTCTCTTATATCTGCGTTTCTCAAATTTGGGAAAGAGAGAGTTATTATGTTAAAAGGAAAGAGTATGGACAAGTGGTTGGATCGTTTTAGTGGCCCAAGAGATTTTCTGTTGGTTGACCCCTAGGACTGCTCTTTCTACACCTTGGCCCATTGGTGGCCCAAGGTGTGAAAAGAGCGGAGTCTAGCTTCTCTCTCTCTCTCTCTCTCTCTCTCTCTCTCTCTCTTTAGAGCAATGCCTTTGTTGGCAAAGAAAGGTGAGAGACGGAGAGAGGTTATCAATTATTAGTGTAAACTAATTGTATTTGTCTCTCTAAATCTCTCTAATAATTACACAATGTTAGCTAATGTGCGGAGTCTATCCTTGAGAGTAGGGTCATATGTGTGATATACATGCCAAGATCATATGTGAGGATAATGGCACTTAAAGTAGAATAAATGTAATAAGATAATAAATGTAAAAATAAAATTAATACTTGCTTTTTTATTTTTTCAAAGGAGTTTGAAGATGGGTAGGAGTTGTACATACCTAAGCTCGAACCATTGGCTTAAAATTTTGGATATAACACGTGCAACTCATCGTAATTGTTTGTGAACAAGGGCTAGCATTCGAAAACAAATTCATACTAATTTAATGGAGTACTTCAATGTAAATGAGATCAAAACATTTGGAAGGGTTGAAGATGAGGAGCATAGAGAATTCTATGCTGGGATTCACTTGGATTTGAGTAACAGAGCAACTCCTACTGCTACAGTTCTTCAAGAACTTAGTAATGAAAATTTGAATGTTTGGGCACATATAGATATGGAAGGAGGACCTATTTCTTTCGATTTAAATGAGCCACCTATAGCTCAGATTGGTCGTGTTGAAGATTTTCAACCTATTTCCTATTTTGTTGGCAATGTGAAAGGTATTAAATCCGGACGTTATTTTATAAGGTGTGTTTTTTCATTCCTTAGAATGTTAAGCACCCAGCATTCATGGTATTATGTTTCGAAGATTGTACTCTTCACTCTCTAGGGACTCTTTCTTACAAGTGCCATGTTTGTGAGGCACTAATTTGGAACTGTGAGGTATCAAGAAAGCCTCGACAATATGTGGGAAAACATTGTTGTGCAAGTGGAAATATCTCTTTATTGCCTTTGGAAAATCCTCCTCCTACATTAGCTGATTCGTTACTTGGTAATGATAATGTAAGTAAGGAATATACGCTCTCATAACAATGCATTAGCATTCGTTTCAATGGGTACTCACTTGGACAACCAGTTTACTAGGGGAGGAGGTGTATTTAATTTTCGAATCCATGGTACTACCTATCATCATGTTGGCTCTATAATACCCGATGAAATACGAGATACAACTCCTCGATTTGGCTAATTGTAGTGTATGATACAGAGAATGAATTGGAGAATAAACTTAATGGGATGCCTTCTTTAAATCATAATGTGGTTGAAAGGTTACAAACAATGATGTATGGACACAATCCGCATGCTAGTGCATTTCGTACAATGAGAGAAATGTTACAGTCTAGTCCACATGTAGATATGAGAATGGTCATCAGTGAATCTCAAGGAAATACTTGGTTCCTATGGGTAGTGAGGTAGTTGCTATCATGCCGGGTCAAGAGGATGATTTTCATGTAGGTCATAGAGATATTCAAATAATGTCTTGCATAGGTGATATAAAAATAATATCTAATTTGTATCATTCATATATGCCTTTATTATATGTTCTTCTATTTCCTCGAGGAGAGGTGGTTGGCATGTTGGAATTCCACTCCATGGTAGGAATAGACAAGGTTCAAACGAGGAGAATCTAAAGATTATAACTCAATGGAAATATTATGCATATAGATTACAAATAAGTGAAGATATAAATGGCATGGAGTAGGAATAGACAAGGTTCAAACGAGGAGATAAAGATTATAACTCAACGGCAATATTATGCATATAGATTACAAATAAGTGAAGATATAAATGCTTGCCTTCTACGTTGTGGTCGACTTTTGCCAACAGTACATTGTTAACAACATGGACGAATCAAGATTACTATGGATACGCAATAACGAGAAAGCATTGCATGTTGAAGTATACCAAGGGCTTGCAGATATGGTTAATGTTAGTGATGGGATCAATAGAGTCTCTGGGGGCATTGGTGGGGCTGGATAGCTCTACCATCTACATATACTGGGAGGCCTCGATATATGCATCAATTGTATCAAGATTCAATGGCAATTGTTAGGAAGATGGGTAAACCTGACCTATTTATTAGCTTTACTTGCAATCCAAAGTGGGATAAAATATGTAATGCTTTATTGCTGGGTCAAGCTGCGCCCAAGATCGACCTGACTCGATGGGCACGGGTCTTCTATGAGAAGCATAAGGATACGTTGTACTTATTGGTGAAAAAAACATTATTTGGAAGGGTAGTGGGATTTGTTTCTGTTATTGAATTTAAAAAAAGAGGCTTGCCACATGCACATATATTATTGATATTGGAGGGTACATGTAAACATGCTCACTATAATAAGTTGCTATGTGCTGAACTTCGAGATAAGGCGATGTTTCCCGAGTTGCACAAGATAATCAGTCAGTTTAATGTTCATGGACCATGTGGGGAACTAAATATGTATTCTCCTTGCATGGTTAATGGGAGTTGCAAACATCATTATCCTCGCAAGTTTTTTGAGACTACTATTTGTTGATAACATTGAGTATCCAACTTACATGCAGCGAGATGATGGTAGTTTCATCCAAGTAAATGATCATAGGGTGGATAGTCAATGGGTTGCTTCATATAACCCTTTTCTCTCTATGAGATACAAATTTCATATTAACATAGAAGTATGCTTTACCATTACAACAGTGAAATATTTGTATAAGTATGTATATACCAAACATGTATAGAGTTGCATCATGATACACATGGGGTTATTGATGAGGTTAGTCAATATCTGGATGCACGATAGGTGTTTGCATCAGAGGCAAGTTGGCATATATACCAATATGATCTGCATGATGAAAAGCTAGATATACAAAGGTTGCATGTTCATCTCCACTTGTAAAATCATGTTATATTTAATGACCATGATGATTTGTGCAATGTAATTAGTTGTGAGAGGAACCGAAGAACTACTCTCACTGTATGGTTCATATAGCTAATCAATTGCATGCATAAGCAAATAGCTTGCTATATTTTGATTTCCCTTGCAAGTGGGTGTGGAATTCAACTCTTCGATCATGGACTAAAAGAAAAAAGGAAAATGTGATTGGACGTATGTATAATGTTAGCTCAAGTGCAGGTGAGCATACTATCTATGCATGCTACTCATAGTGTGTAAACACTGTAAATCTTTTGAGGAAGTAGAAATATTGAATGGGCAATCGTATCCCTGTTTTAAGGCTGCATGTGAAGTGAGGAATGATAGAGAATGATGATGAGTGGTATATGTGTCTTCAAGAAGCTGTATTTCAGAAAATAGGATTCCAACTGCATCGTTCAACGTTTTGTCATCATTCTGGTTTTTTGGGAGTTTGTATCTCTCAGACAGCTTTGGGTCAAATTTTGTGCCAAACTTTTAGTTTATTTTTTCCATGGCTTGCAGATAAGGTGTGTTGACATTGGTGTTTGTTAATTCCTCTTCCTGATAGATCACATGTTGCTACTATCAACAATGGGTTGTTGATGGAAGAGATGATGTTTGATACTGTTCAACAGGCCGATTTGGCTCTTTCCATGGAGAAAGGAGTCTTAATAGTTGTCAATCTTGAGCATTCCATATCATCCTTGAGGCCGTTAATTTAAACAATGGTGGTGTTTTTTTCCTCAATGGACCAGGCAAAACATATCTATATAATGCCTTGCTATCTCTATTACGTGGAGATAATCAAGTTGCTTTGGCATGTGCATCTTTAAGAATAGCTGCATTGTTACTTTCAAATGGACGCACTGCACACTCTCGTTTAAAAATCCCATTAGTTTCGAATGCTTCTAACACATGTAATATTAAAGCTAATAGCCCATTGGATGAGATGTTGAAGCTTGCAAGATTGATCATTTGGGATGAGGCTCCAATGATGCATAGGTATGTATGTGTATGAAGCATTGGACATGACATTTAAAGGTATCATGCAAAGTGATATAGTGTTTAGTGGCAAAATTATGCTCTTTGGTGGTGACTTTAGGCAAATCTTACATGTTGTTGCAAAGGGATCACTTGAGGATATTGTTGATGCAATGCTGTCGATCATATATTTGGAGACATGTAAATGTTTTAAAGCTCACCCAAAATGTAAGATTCCTCCTCAGCCTAAATAATGAATAAGCTTTATAATCATTCTCTATAAACAAATTCTCTTAATATCAAAAATATGTTTCCCTGAAACAGAAATTCAAAATAAATTTTCCAAGGTACATTAGGAATCAATAAAAAAAATGATTTAAAAGACCTTAGCCAAAGGGTCAAGATTTTCTGAAATTTTTGGATTATGGTCCAATTAAGGTTCTTATGGGCCAATAAGATTAATTCAAGTGTTGAGATGAGATAAATCTAATGAATAAAAGAAAATACCAAAAAATGAGTAAATGCTCACATAAGATAAAGAGTTGACTGAGTACAAGGTTTATTCGTTAAAAACTATGAGATATTACTAAAAAAATGAGATATTTTGGTATAATGATACATTTTTGACACCTTGGTAAGGAGAGGGAGAGACTTTAAGGAGGCGCCTATTTCACACACGTAAATGAGTTTTTAATTCCAAAATGTTAAGATATTTTTATCTCTCCTCTCTCCTGAATCAAACTAGATCAAAATGGGAGCTAAACTGGTCCAAATCTTGTCCAAATTCAGCCAAATTGAAGCTGGAAAATTCTAGAACTTAGCTGGACTGAGTTAGTGGCCTCCCTCACCTATAAATAGACCCTCATTCTTCTGTATTCTTATCTGTGAACTAGACCATGCCAGTATTACATTAAAATAGGCATATTTTCTATTATCCCCTAAAAATCCTCTACATTTTGGAGAGATTGGAGCTTCTCTCTCTCTTCAACCTTCCTTGAAGCTTTCCTCTCAACATACTAACCAATTGATTGGTTGGGGGCTTCTTCTAAGAATAGAGAAGCAAGCAAATCAAGAGGTAAGATGTGATTTTATGGTTTTTTCTCTAATATTCTCAATGTTTTCACTTCTCAACCCCTCTCAAGCTTGAGAAATTTCAAATGAATGATTTTTCAATGCAAATTAGGCTTTCTAAAGAATTTTAATGAATAATCACATAAAGTTTATCTTTATGCTTAAATTAGGATGTTTTTTATGTGTGTATCTCTCTCTCTCTCTCTCTCTCTCTCTCTCTCTCTCTCTCTCTCTCTCTCTCTCCAAAGAATGGTCATTCCTATGACCAATTCTCTATTCAAATGATGCTTCTCATGGAGCAATTCTTAATTCTAAAATCAAACTCTATGCTAGTTATAAGGTAGAGGCTAAAGAAATGGCTTTTTAATGCTTTTATGTTACATAAATTATGATGAACTTATGATTTAGATCCACAAATTGGATTTAGATCTATTGATAGTTAATCTATCATAATTGTATTACTAAGTTTTATTCTTTTCAAAATTATTAAAATTTATCAGTAATAGTAACGGAGCTATGGTAAAATTTTTATAAATTAATACATACATCATTTTTATGCATAATGTGAAAAGAAGACTTCCTACCATATTCTAGGATTAGTCATCCTATGCTAAAAGAATAATTCTCATCATATCCATGAAAAATTAAGTTTTAATATTTATGCATAAATAGTTAATTAGAGAAAGAGGATGTTTTAGTAATTTCATTTTTATGATAAAAGAGGAATTCCCATGATAATGGAGATCCATGTATTTTCAATGGAAGAAGAGAAAAATAGGTATATTAAAATAATGAATATTTTTATTTAAAATTAAAGAGAAATTTTAGATAAATTATTTTTATGCATGAATAAATTTAAACGATGAAAGAGGAATTCCTATCATATTTGGAATTCAATCATTTAAATGGAAAAAGTGGAATTCTTGTCATATTTAAATTCATGGATATTTTTATTTAAGGAATTCTTGGTATATTTGGAATAATGCATATTTTTATTTAATTTAAAGAGAAATATTAGATAAATTCATTTTATGATAAAAGAGAAATTCCCATGACAATTGGAACCTAATCCTTAAATGAGGAAAAGGACAATTTTAATCTTGTTTAAAAAAATGGATAATTATATTTAATTAAAAGAAGAATTTTTATGAAATTTAAGTAGAGAAAGATTTGAATTAATTTTTAATGAGACAAAAGAGGAATTTTCACCATAATTTCTCCTAGGGAATTAAGGTTGAGAAATTAAATGGTAGAAAGAATATCTTTAGATATTTTATGTGGTTAAATCACCAAATTGGTATTTAACCAAAAAGTAGATTAAATAATGGAAGAAGAGTATTTTCATTAAAACCCAATATTCTCTAATAAAACCATTTCTTAATCTACTATGGAAAAGTAGGAATGAAATTCACAAAGTTGAAATTTCCTTACGATTAGAAGTTGAGTAGTTGTTTATCTAAGAAAATCCTTGTTAGAATTAAACCGAATGATTTTGGTTAGACTACGAGAGGGATGGACAGTAAACCTACTTGTCCATCTCTTGATCCGAATCAAGCAAAAACTTCGTGACCAATTCGAGTTCCTAAATACAAAGAATAGACTATCGTTGAATTAAACTAGTTTTCCTTTGATCGAAATCACAAAGAATCTAGTTAGACAATCAGTCAAATGATGGGTAGATTACCTTGATGAGAGATCAAGGATTCTCATTATTAAATTGGGAATTAAGAAAAAAGAGGTTTTGTGAAACCAATCTCAAACTAGGAATTTCACTTGCATAGAACCTCTATTTTCATTTAAAGGACCGTTTTACACCAGAATGCTGGAGGAAACATTTGGCATGTGTTTTACTAAGAGGAGGTTCGTTGTTGCAACAACAGCTGGCGGGGAGTCATCGAGGGACGTCGCTCTCACGGCAAAGCCTGCCAAGGTCTTGACCAGCCTGGGTACGGTTAAAATGGTACGCTTCCGGTATGATAGGCAAGGACCGACGAAGCGGTCCTTGAATGAAGTGCTAGGACACCTAAGTAGGATCCTAGAGGGTTCTGACCAGGTGATGCACGGGCTCGCGGTTGCTAGGACACCCATGTGTGCATCAAGGAAAGATTCAGATGGACTAAAAAGAAAGATTTTTGTGAATTAAATTTTGATATTGGATCTCGTTGGTTGGCCAGTTGGTCTTTAACGGAGAGTCCAGATGACATATTTTGTAACACAATGGACTCTAAATTTCGGAGGATGATGATCAGTAATATTATGATTTCTATTGAAGGATTGTTTTAAAGACAACTGAATCTGTTATAAATGGCAATTTCATATTGGGTGTGTATGTGGAATGCCTACCTTAATTTTTGCATGAAATGTCGGCTAGGGGGCCTGGGAACTCTTTTTTTCGGTACTCGAGCAAAACAAAACCAAATCTTTATAAACGAATCCCACCAATACAGTGGTTGGGTGGTTGGCTAACCCATGGGCCGCTGGATCAGAGGATTCTTGTGATACCATTAAGATAGGAATTGTTGCATTAGTTAGATTAAGTCTTGAGAAGACCCTTGTTGTGTGGGAGGGAATCAGCGGGGCTGTGCCTCATTAAAGGAGGAAAAAAGCGATGATTCTATGGACTAAGTGCAAGTATCTTCTTTGATCTAACCATGTGACTTTAGGTTCGGTCGGATCAGTTTGAATAGTTAAGACTTTGACCTGTTAGATTAATTCTCCCGTTCGAAGATTTTCCCTGGAGGAATCGCCTATGCCTTCCGAGTGAGGGAAGTTTTCCCGGGCTCGATTTCGGAGGAACCGTTGGACCAGTCTCTTGTGTGGACATCTGTGGGCGAGGCCCTGAGTGTGGATGCCTGCCCTGTGTGAGAGGCTGACGCTGCTTCCGCTGCCAGCGCCCTTGAAGGGGGCGGGGGTCTCACAGTTGGTATCAGAGCTTTGTTGAAAGCTAATAAGGAGAAATGAATTCTTATCAGAAAATTGTAAACTCAGAAAGAGCATTTACATATTGTATTTTTATTCCTTAAGCTTCATTAATGAAGATTTTGAATTAAAGAATTTGATTTTATAGATGGAAGTTCCACACTTATTTGGTGTTCTCGACCTCACCAAGACATGGCTGTGTTCGCGCCTTCGAGCATCTCATCTCTTCTGCTACAACTCGAACGAGCCAAGCTAGACTTGCAGGCCATTTTGAGAATCTATATTTCCCTGACCCAGCGGAGAGACGGCAGCACAAGTGGTTTACAGGGCAGTATGTCCACGCCTCTTGCGGACCAGTGTGCGATGCTGAGGCAGAATCTCTCATTAACCATGATTTTGATGAGGCTGAAAGTGATACATGGTGTTATTTTATATCACTCAAGGCCTTCAAATTTTAGACTTTCCTGGCAAATCTATAGACTCCTTAGTCACTTTATTCCTAAGGAGAAGATAGTAGAGCCCTGGCAGTAAGGGAACATTTGTAGCAGGGCATGTCTATAGCCTAGTATCGTTGTCTTATGTATCTCTCGAGGAGATTTTGACTTCTGGAACCGAGCTGCTCTATGTACATATTGCAACCTTTCTATAAATAAAGAAATGTTTTGTGGAAAAATTCCTTGTTGTATAAGTGATTGTTTATTGACAAATTGATGAAGTAAAATCTGTTACCGGACATATGTCAAAGATCTCCGATAAGATCATTTACCTTGTTTAAGAAATTATTTTTTGAACCTGTTAAGTCTTAGGATCTCGTGGATGATATCAATATAAAAATTTAATAATATATCATTTTTGACAGAATCATGAGGCGAGGAAACCGTGGACGTCAGCAGCTAGACCCTCTCTCTGATGAAGAAGAGCTTGACCCCAACGTTCGCAAGGCTCTTCACAAAACTCAGCCAAGACCCTTCAAAGGAGAAGGGGAGAACCTGGGCGAGGATTTGGAGAAATGGGTGGAAGCTATGGAAGAGTATTTTGATGTTACCAAAGAGAGAGAGTTCCACCTTAGACTGCAGCAGCTAGAGCAATCACTATAGCTGAAGAAATAGAGGAAGATAGACATATCTATGCAGCAATAGAGCATCAGGGAAATAATTGTCAATTTTGAGTCCTTCAGACTCCAGCAGAGTACCAGAGTACCAGGGTCAACAATTCAAGCTTTTGATTGATTCAAACAGTACTCATTCTCTATTTCCCCAGGATGTCTGCATAAATTAGTCCTAAATTAAAAATTAGGGAAACCTATGCAAGTGGAATTGGCCAGTGGGGATAGATTCTTTTCACACACCTTGAGACAGACCTTATTCAATTTAACCTAGATGGGAACATAACAGAGTGCCAATCTAAAGTCCTACCCTTGGGAATCTATGATAAAATCCTTGGAATGGATTGGCTCCAAAAGAATTAAGCTAACATTCATTGTCACAAAGGAACCATCTCTTTCCTTGACCTTCACGAGAATAAAGTTCAAGGAACTGGAATTTCCGCATCCCCAGTGCTTCACTTAGTTAAGGCTTCTAAATTATTAAAAGGGCTCAGAAAGAGGTAAGCTGTTTATGTCGTTAAGATGAATCTAGTAGACATAAAATGCAAGGCTAAAGAACCAGAGTGGTTAAGTAAGTATGTAGATGTGTTTCCTGAAGAGCTGACTGAGATGCCTCGGTCTCGCGAAGTAGATCATGAGATTAAGTTAACCCCCGCTAGTAGCCCAGCGTGCATACAAAATGCCAGTCCCTAAAGCCATAGAACTTAAGGAGTAGTTAAGACAACTGTTAGAGCAAGGATTTGTCAGACCCAGTGTCTCACCTTGGGGTGCGCACGTTCTCTTTCAAAAGAAGAAAGATGGAATGTTAAGACTCGGTATTGACAACAGAGGACTGAATCAATTAACAATTAAAAATAAGTATCCTATCCCTAGGATTGACGAACTTTTGGATCCGTTAAGTGGGACCCAAATGTTCACAAAGATAGATCTCAAATTTGGGTACTACCTGATCAGAATCAAGGAGCAAGGCATCCCAAAGACAGCATTCAATACTCACTATGGGCATTATGAGTTCACAGTCATGCCGTTTGGATTGACTAATGCCCCGGCAACATTTAATCGTCTTATGCAGGATATTCTCTGAGAATACTTGGATGATTTTGTTCTTGTCTTCTTTGATGATATCTTGGTATACTCAAAGAATGCTGCAGATCATGAAGATCATGTGCGCAAGGTCCTGGAAATCCTAAGGAAACACTAAATCTTTCCAAAAAAGAGCAAGTGTTCTTTCTCTGTGGACCAGGTGGAATACTTTGGATTCATAGTATCAAAGGATGGGATTTCTCCTGACCCCGCAAAAATCTAAGCAGTCGTAGAATGGCCAGAACCCAAGACAGTAAAGGAAGTCAGAGGATTCCTAGGATTGATCGGATGGTATAGGATCTTTATACCTAGGTATGCTCAGATAGCATCCCCTTTAACTAATCTTTTCAAGAAGAGTACACTTTTTTAGTGCACTGCAGTGTGTCAGAGTGCCTTTGATAAATTAAAGATAGCCTTAGTAACCAACCTTATCCTTAAATTACCAGATTTTACCAAGCCCTTTGAGGTAGTTACTGATGCCAGTGGGTTTGCCTTAGGCGGTGCTCTTATGCAGGAAGGCCATGCAGTGGCCTATGAATCCAAAAAACTCAGAACACATGAGAGAAATTATGCCATCCATGACTTGGAGTTACTCTCAGTAGTTTATGCTGTGAAGTTTTGTAGACATTATCTTTTGGGACAGAGGTTCACCTTGATGAAAGATCATCAAAGTCTGAAGTGGATCTTCACCCAAAGGGATCTCAACATGCGTCAAAGGAGATGGATGCAGACCCTGCAGGAATTCGATTTTGAAGTTAAGTATCGGCCAGGGAAAGAAAATGTGGTGGCAGATGCGCTCAGCACAGCAGAAAAGCATGCTTGCTTGCAATTACAGTGGTGTCAAATCCATTGATTAGTGAAGCAAAGGAGAGAATGATGCAAGACAAATTCTTTTCCCCTATTGCTACCCTTCTGATGCAGGAAAGCAAGACTCCTCAGGAAATGAGTCGAGTTCTTGGGTACAAATTGGATGAAGGATGCATGTATTATAATAATCGGCTATGTATCCCCAATGAGGGAATAAAGGGAAAAATTCTGAGAGAAGCCTATGATAGCCTGATAGCTGGACATCTAGGGTTTATAAAAACCTATATGTCTGTGAAGAAAAGCTTCTTCTAGCCAAGACTCAAAAAGGATGTACTTAATCATGTGCAAAAATGCTTAATGTGTCAGAGAGTCAAGGCAGAGAAAGTCAAGATGCAAGGGAAAGTGCAGCCTCTAGACATTCCACAGATGAAGTGGGAATGTATTAGTATGGACTTTGTCACTTGATTACCTTCAGTGCAATCAGGTTACAACTCCATTTTTGTAGTAGTTGACAGGCTAACCAAAGTTGCCCATCTGATTCTAGTGAAAGAAACATACACTGCAGTGGATGTCAAAGTTTTCCTTAAAGAGATCTTCAGATTGCATGGCTTATTCCCAGGAGGATAGTAAGATAGAGATCCCAAATTCACATATTTTTGGCAGAATCATGAGGCAAGGAAACCGTGGCCGTCAGCCAGACCCTCTCTTTGATGAAGAAGAGCTTGACCTCGACATTTGCAAGGCTCTTCACAGAACTTAGCCAAGACACTTCAAAGGAGAAGGGGGGAACCTGAACGAGGCTGTGGAGAAATGGGTGGAAGCTATGGAAGAGTATTTTGGAGAAGGGGGGAACCTGAACGAGGCTGTGGAGAAATGGGTGGAAGCTATGGAAGAGTATTTTGGAGAAGGGGGGAACCTGAACGAGGCTGTGGAGAAATGGGTGGAAGCTATGGAAGCTGTGGAGAAATGGGTGGAAGCTATGTCACAGGCTACAATGAGCGGAGCAAAATGGCTCTTGCTAGGCTGAAAATTGTGGAAATAGTGAGGGTGGCATGGAGGAACCATCGTGACACCAACCATTTGGATAGGAATACCCAGTCCTAGAACGATCTTAAAGCCTATTTAAGGAAGAGGTTTTGTCCCCCCGGGTTCTTAGAAACCAAAATGAATGAATTTTTAGAGCTAAACTAGGGGAGAAAAACCATCGAAGAATATCACGAGGCATTTGTTCATTCGCGGAATGAATGAACCCTTAGACACACTGGTCAAGAATGCCAAGCCAGTGTCCATGGCAGAAGCTGTTAGAATGGTGAAGGACTTCACCAAAGCCTTCATAGTCCCGCTAAAGCCAACTCCCTCATCCTTCAAAAGATTTCAAACACCGGGAAGTTCTTCCAACCTTCCGCCTCCAAAGAGTCCCAACCAGAATCTGGAGATGGGAAGTTTCAGGAATGAAGGAAGACCTTTCCCTCGAAGTTCCTTCTCAGGAACTCCGGCTCTCTCAAGAATGCAAAGGGAAGAGCTTCAAAGTGAGAACAGGTGCTTCGGATGTCAGGAGTTTGGGGACCAGCTCAAGGATTGCCCATCTCCTTATAAAGCGACTAAGGAGTCTGTAGATTTGCCAAGAAAGTCAAATTTTGAGGCCCTGAGTGATATAAAATAACACCATGTATCACTTTCAGCCTCATCAAAATCATGGTTAATGAGAGATTCTGCCTCAGCATTGCACGCTAGTTGCAAGAGGCATGGACATACTGCCTTGCAAACCACTTGTGCTGCCGTCTCTCCGCTGGGTCAGGGAAATATAGATCCTCGAAATGGCCTGCGAGTCTCGCTCGGCTCATTCGAGTTGTAACGGAAGAGATAAGATGCTTGAAGGTGAATGCAGTCATATCTTGTGACTGGGTGAGGTCCGGAACACCAAATAAGTGTGGAACTTCCATCTATAAAATCAAATTCTTTGATTAAAAATCTTCATCAATAATGAAGCTTAAGGAATGAAAATACAATATGTAAATGCTCTTTCTGAGTTTTTGTTACAATTTTCTGATAAGAATTCATTTCTCCTTATTAGCTTTCAACAAAGCTCTGATACTAGCTGTGAGACCCTCGCCCCCTCCGCGGTCCCCCTCCGAGGGCACTGGCAAGACGGAAGCAGTGTCAGCCTCGCATGTCAGCCTCTCATGCGGGGCAGGGATCCACACTCGGGGCCTCGCCCACACGGATGTCCGAACAAGAGACTAGTCTGGCAGTTCCTCCGAAATTGAGCCCGAAAAAACTTCCCTCGCCCCCGGAAGGCACAGGTGATTCCTCCAGGGAAAATCTTCGAAAGGGAGAATTAATCTAACAGGTCAAAGTATTAACTATTCACTTCTTGGGTTCCCTGCCACAGCATGACCGAAGAATATATTCTATTACCTGGTTCACTCTTTCAGTCTAGCCATCTGTTTCGGGGTGATAGGCTGTGCTGAGATCCAAGAAAGTTCCTACTGCTTCAAAGAAGGCAGTCCAGAATTTTGATGTGAATTTGGGATCTCTGTCACTTACTATCCTCCTAGGTAAGCCATGCAATCTAAAGATCTGTTTAAGGAAAACTCTGGCAACATTCACTGCAGTGTATGTTTCTTTCACTGGAATCAAATGGGCAACTTTGGTTAGCCTATCAACTACCACAAAAATGGAGTTGTAACGTGATTGCACTGAAGGTAATCCAGTGAGTGACGAAGTCCATACTAATACATTCCCACTTCATCTGTGGAATGTCTAGAGGCTGGAGTTTCCCTGGCATCTTGACTCTCTTTGCCTTGACTCTCTGACATATTAAGCATTTCTGCACATAATCAAGTACATCCTTTCTAAGTCCTGGCCAAAAGAAGCTTTTCTTCACAAACATATAGGTTTTTATAAACCCTGGATGTCCAGCTATTAGGCTATCGTGGGCTTCTCTCAAAATTCTTCCCTTTATTCCCTCATCATTGGGGATACATAGTCGATTATTATAACACATGCATCCTTCATCCAATTTGTACCCAAGAACTAGACTCATTTCCTGAGGAGTCTTGCTTTCCTGCATTAGAAGGGTAGCAATAGGGGCAAAGAATTCGTCCTACATGATTTTCTCCTTTGCTTCACTAATCAATGGATTTGACACCACTGTAATTGCAAGCAAGGAGGCTTTTCTGCTGGTGCTGAGCGCATATGCCACCACATTTTCTTTCCCCGGCCGATACTTAATTTAAAAATCGAATTCTTGCAGGGTCTGCATCCATCTCCTTTGATGCATGTTGAGATCCCTTTGGGTGAAGATCCACTTCAGACTTTGATGATCTGTCATCTAGGTGAACCTCTATCCCAAAAGATAATGTCTCCACAACTTCAGAGCATAAACTACTAAGAGTAGCTCCAAGTCATGGACGGCATAATTTCTCTCATGTGATCTGAGTTTTTTGGATTCATAGACCATTGCATGACCTTCTTGCATAGTAGCACCACCTAAGGCAAACCCACTGGCATCAGTAATAACTACCTCAAAGGGTTTGGTAAAATCTGGCAATTTAAGGACAGGGTTGGTTACTAAGGCTATCTTCAATTTATCAAAGGCACTCTGACATATTGCACTCCACTGAAAAATTGTACTCTTCTTGAGAAGATTAGTTAAAGGGGATGCTATCTGAGCATACCTAGGTATAAAGATCCTATACCATCCGCTCAATCCTAGGAATCCTCAAACTTCCTTTACTGTCTTGGGTTTTGGCCATTCTGCGGCGCGACTGCTTGGATCTTTGCGGGGTCAGGAGAAATCCCATCCTTTGATACTATGAATCCCAAGTATTCCACGTGGTCCATAGAGAAAGAACACTTGCTCTTTTTTGCAAAGAGTTGGTGTTTCCTTAGGATTTCCAAGACCTTGCGCACATGATCTTCATGATCTGTAGCATTCTTTGAGTATACCAAGATATCATCAAAGAAGACAAGAACAAAATCATTCAAGTAATTTCTGAGAATATCCTCCGTAAGACGATTAAACGTTGCTGGGGCATTAGTCAATCCAAATGGCATGACTGTGAACTCATAATGCCCATAGCGAGTATTGAATGCCCATAGCGAGTATTGAATGCTGTCTTTGGGATGTCTTGCTCCTTGATTCTGATTTGGTAGTACTCGGATTTGAGATCTTTGTGAACATTTGGGTCCCACTTAACGGATCCAAAAGTTCATCAATCCTAGGGATAGGATACTTATTTTTAATTGTTAATTGATTCAGTCCTCTGTAGTCAATATAGAGTCTTAACGTTCCATCTTTCTTCTTTTGAAAGAGAATGGGCGCACCCCAAGGTCAGACACTGGGTCTGACAAATCCCTGCTCTAACAGTTGTGTTAACTGCTCCTTAAGTTCTATGGCTTCAGGGACTGGCATTTTGTATGCATGCTGGGCTACTCGTCGCTGAGCTGCAGGGGTTAACTCGATCTCATGATCTACTTCGCGTGATGGAGGCATCTCAGTCAGCTCTTCAGGAAACACATCTACATACTCACTTAACCACTTTGGTTCTTTAGCCTTGCATTTTATGTCTACCGGATTCATCTTAACGACATAAACAGCTTGCCTCTTTGTGAGCCCTTTTAATAATTTAGAAGCCTTGACTAACTGCGGCACACACACTGGGGATCCCGAAATTCCAGTTCCTTGAACTTTATTCCCATGAAGGTCAAGGAAAGAGATGGTTCCTTTGTGACAATGAATATCAGCCTGATTCTTTTGGACCCAATCCATTCCAAGGATTCCATCATAGATTCCCAAGGGTAGGCATTTGTGGTTACGTTCCCATCTAGGTTAAACTAAATAAGGTATGTCTCAGATGGGATCCAATTAAGAATTTGGTTAGGTTTTGTCCCGGGTACTAGGGAAAAGAGTTCCCAGGCTCCCTAGCCGGATATTCATGCAAACTTAAAACTAGTCACACCACTTACACACCCAATATGAAATTGCCTTTTTCACAGAATCAACATCTTCTATAAAAACAATCTTTTAATGAAACCATTGTGTCACTGATCATAATCCTTAAATCTCCGGTTGAATCCTTATTTCCAATCATTCCTTCATCGGTGTACCTATGGCATCATTGGCAACAAGAATGCTCACCCCCTGTCCACTCAGGGGCCTTTTCGATAGTTCCTAGCTCATAGTAACCGGCAATATATTCACATATCAAAAATGGAATCTCCATTGAAGATCAGCAAGATCAACCAACAGATCCATATAAAAGAGCCATGGACTCATCCGTTTTGAGGACTAGCAAGGTCAATCAACCAGATCCATGCCCAAATTCAGAAAACAACTCTTACTCCTTGTTCCGATATCTTTCCCGACATACGTGTGGGTATCTTCGGTGACCCAGAGCACGAGCACCGTTGGTGAGCACCCTCTAGGATCCTTCGCAGGTCACCTAGCGCTTCACTCATAGGCCGCTTCCTTGGTCCCTCATCCACTGTACCGAAAGCTCACCATTTAAATCAAACCGAGGCTGGTCAAGACCTCGTTCGACCTTGCTACGCGAGACGTCCTCCGTTGACTCTCCGTCAGCAGTTGCAACTTTAATAGATAGGTCTCCACGACCTCATTCACAAGACGATCAAAATGCTTCCCAAGTATTCTTGACATAAAACAGTCATTTAAAAACAGATTTCACATACAAATACAGTTCTAACAATATTTGAACCATCTTTTCTCATCACTCCACATCCTTTCACATTAGTCCCCATCTTTTCTCATCTTTCCACATTTTTTTTTCATCGATCCCTATCACATCACATCATTCCCACATCAAATCACATCCACATTATCCACACATCCATCCACATCTTCCATACATCCATCCACATCAATCCACACAATAATCCACATCATCCATACATCCATCCACATTAATCCACATTAATCCACATTATCCACACATCAATCCACATCATCCATACATCTATTCACGTCAATCCACATTACCCACACATCAATCCACATCATCCATAATCATCCATACATCCATCCACATCATGCACATCAATCCACATTATCCACTCATCCATCCACATCAATCTACATTACCCACACATCAATCTACATCATCCATACATCCATCCACATCAATCCACATTACCCACACGTCAATCCATATCATCCCTACATCCATCCACATCATCCACATCAATCCACATTATCCACTCATCCATCCACATCAATCCACATCAATCCACATTACCCACACATCCATCCACATCTTTCATACATCCATTCACATCAATCTATACGTCAATCCACATCATCCATACATCCATCCACATCAACCCACATTACCCACACATCAATCCACATCAATCCACATTCATTTCATAAGTATTCCCATTCTCATCTAATCACATCTTTTTCTATCTCATCACTTATTTCCTCATTTATCCTCATCAGATCACATCTACTTGCATCTACCCATACATCTCATCACTTCAAATACATTAACATCTATCCAGTTTACATCGCATCTTATCACATCCATTTCACATCACATCTCATTCATTCACATCCCGATTTACATGCTTACACATTCATTCATGTCCCTTATCGTTCATTCACATCCTGATTTACATGTTATCACATTCATTCACATCCTATATCATTCATTTACATCCTGATTCACATGACATCACATCTCATCTATTCATTCACATTTATCTGATTCGCATCACATATCATCATATCTATTTACCTTTCATTCTCGTCACTTCGATTCTCATCACATCCATCCATCCATTCTTTCCCATCTATCTGATTCGCATTACATCTCATCACATCTATTTACCTCACATTCTCGTCACTCCTATTCTCATCGCATCCATCCATCCATTCATTCTCATCTATCTGATTCATATCATATCTTATCACATCTATTTATAAAATGTAAGAGAATTCTTATTTTTGATATAAAGATTCTTTACGCATCTATTTATGGCATAAGAACAACTTCAGTGGGAAATAACACTTTTATAAAAATCCGTTTATGCATAAATTCAATTTTAAGGAGAATAACACTTTCGAAATAAAAATAAATCTTTTATGCATCTTTCTATGCATAAATTCAATTTTAAGGAGAATAACACTTTCGAAATAAAAATAAATCTTTTATGCATCTTTCTATGCATAAATTCAATTTTAATGAGAATAACTCTTTTGAAATAAAAATAAATTTCTTTATGCATCTTTCTATGCATAAAATCAAAATCGATGAGAATAACTCTTTTGAAATAAAAATAAATTTCTTTATGCATCTTTCTATGCATAAAATCAAAATTGATAAGAATAACTCTTTTGAAATAAAAATAAATTTCTTTATGCATCTTTCTATGCATAAAATCAAAATTAATGAAAGTAATGCTTTTATAAAAAAAATATTCTTTTATGCATCTATTTATGCATAAATTCAATTTTAAGGAGAATAACACTTTCGAAAAAAAAATCTTTTATGCATCTTTCTATGCATAAATTTAATTTTAATGAGAATAACTCTTTTGAAATAAAAATAAATTTCTTTATGCATCTTTCTATGCATAAAATCAAAATTGATGAGAATAACTCTTTTGAAATAAAAATAAATTTCTTTCTATGCATAAAATCAAAATTAATGAAAGTAATGCTTTTATAATAAAAAAATTCTTTTATGCATCTATTTATGCATAAATTCAATTTTAAGGAGAATAACACTTTCGAAATAAAAATAAATCTTTTATGCATCTTTCTATGCATAAATTCAATTTTAATGAGAATAACACTTTCGAAATAAAAACAAATTTCTTTATGCATCTTTCTATGCATAAAGTCAAAATTGATGAGAATAGCTCTTTTGAAATGAAAATAAATTTCTTTATGCATCTTTCTATGCATAAAATCAAAATTGATGAGAATAACTCTTTTGAAATGAAAATAAATTTCTTTATGCATCTTTCTATGCATAAAATCAAAATTGATGAGATCAACTCTTTTTGAAATAAAAATAAATTTCTTTATGCATCTTTCTATGCATAAAATCAAAATTTGATGAAAGTAACGCTTTTATAATAAAAAATATTCTTTTATGCATCTATTTATGCATAAATTCAATTTTAAAGAAAGTAACACTTTTATAATAAAAAAATTCTTTTATGCATCTATTTATGCATAAAAATTAATTTTGATGAAAGTAACACTTTTATAATCAAAATATTCCCAATATGCATCCTTCTATGCATAGAAATTAATTCTAATGAAAATAACACTTTTATTATAAAAATATTTCTAATATGCATTTTTCTATGCATAGAATAAAAATAACACTTTTAGAATACACAAGCGGTGGGGATTACTCTTTTTGAATAATAAAAGATAAAACTTATTTCACAAAATTTAAGAAACGTTTGCCATAACCTCCTTTATATGGTTGACCATTTTTTAAATTTTTTCATTCTCAAGTTACTTATAGAAATTATCCCAATGGTTTAAACCATTCTAAACTAATCAATTTCCACTTTTAAAGAGAAACAATATGAAAAGTTTAATTCTAACAATTTGATTACACATCTAGGATAAAGAAAGGTTGAATTCAAGAATGAAGAGAGGGGGAAAGCCTTTCCAACAAGGCATAGCACCATTTTTCATTTTAAAGAAAATAAAAATTAAAAAAACATTAAATAGAATAAAGAAAAAGTAGGATTTCTAGCTTACATGAATTTTTGTGAGCTTTCCTTTGGCTTGATGGTTTGAGGGATATACTCTTGTTTGCAACAAGAGTGGCCACCAATTCTTTTGAAGAGGAAATGATCAAAAACTAATGAATTATCAATAAATTCATTGTTTTTAGCTCTGGGGAGGAGTAGAGTAACAGTGCATAAAAGACTATTAACCATTTACAAAGGGGGAGGCTTCATTTATAGGAAAAAGTGAGCCTCTAACCAAGCAAACTGATTCTAGAAATTTCCAGATCAGTTTGGTCAATTTTTGACCATTTTTAGGTCAGTTTAGCTTACTTTTTGGATCTAGTTGAAGCAGAAGAGAGGAGAGATGAAAATATCTCATTATTTGTGAGTTTAAAACTCAACCATACATGTGAAATAGGCGCCTCCTTCATGAGGGGAATTCCCCCACACTGAGGTGTCAAAAATGCATCATTTCTTCTAAATATCTTATCTTTTTTAACTAATAACCTTGTCCTTGGTCATCATATGTAAGTATTTACTCATTTTTGGGAGGATTTCTTTTTATTCTTCAATTTATCTCCTCCCTACATTTGGATTAATCTAATTGGTCCTCCATAGGAACCTTAATTAAAAAATTTTAGAAAATTTGGACCCTTAGGCTAAGGTCCTTTTTACCCGATTTTTTAATTTATTCCAATTGCACATTGGAAATTTCTTTTTGAATATCTGTTTTAGGGGAAACCATTTTAGACACTAGGAGGATTTTTATATCCAAAAATATCTCAATTTTGAATTACCTCCCTCTAGACATTTTCTCTCTCTAGGCCAAAATAGGGAAAAATAGGATCTTTCTTTTATTTCAGAGAGAAAAATAATTATAAGATCAGAAGGGGAGGTTTTTACACCTGCACACCTCAAAAGTTAGAGGGAGGAACTTCTACTAGATTAGAATCAAGGAGCAAGACATCCCAAAGACAGCATTTAATACTCGCTATGGGCATTATGAGTTCACATCCATGCCGTTTGGATTGACTAATGCCCCGACAACATTTAATCGTCTTATGCAAGATATTCTCAGAGAATACTTGGATGATTTTGTTCTTGTCTTCTTTGATGATATCTTGGTATACTCAAAGAATGTTGCAGATCATGAAGATCATGTGCGTAAGGTCCTGGAAATCCTAAGGAAACACGAACTCTTTGCAAAAAAGAGCAAGTGTTCTTTCTTTGTGAACTAGGTGGAATACTTGGGATTTATAGTATTAAAGGATGGGATTTCTCTTGACCCCGCAAAGATCTAAGCAGTCGTAGAATGGCCAGAACCCAAGACAGTAAAGGAAGTTAGAGGATTCCTAGGATTGACCGGATGGTATAGGATCTTTATACCTAGGTATGCTAGGATAGCATCCCCTTTATCTAATCTTTCAAGAAGAGTACACTTTTTCAATGGAGTGCAATGTGTCAGAGTGCCTTTGATAAATTGAAAAGTTTGAAGTGGATCTTCAACCAAAGGGATCTCAACATGCGTCAAAGGAGATGGATGCAGACCCTGTAAGAATTTGATTTTGAAATTAAGTATCGGCCGGGGAAAGAAAATGTGGTGGCAGATGCCCTCAGCAGCAGAAAAGCCTCCTTACTTGCAATTACAGTGGTGTCAAATCCATTGATTAGTGAAGCAAAGGAGAAAATCATGCAGGATAAATTCTTTGCCCCTATTGCTACACTTCTTATGCAGGAAAGCAAGACTCCTTAGGAAATGAGTCGAGTTCTTGGGTACAAATTGGACGAAGGATGCATGTATTATAATATTCGGCTATGTATCTCCAATGATGAGGGAATAAAGGGAAGAATTCTGAGAGAAGCCCATGATAGCCTGATAGGTAGACATCCAGGGTTTATAAAAACCTATATGTTTGTGAAGAAAAGCTTCTTCTAACCACGACTCAAAAAGGATGTAGTTGATCATGTGCGAAAATGCTTAATGTGTCAGAGAGTCAAGGCAGAGAGAGTCAAGATGCCAGGGAAACTACAACCTCTAAAGACATTCCACACATGAAGTGGGAATGTATTAGTATGGACTTTGTCACTGGATTACCTTCAGTGCAATCAGGTTACAAGTCCATTTTTATGGTAGTTTTGACAGGCTAACCAAAGTTTCCCATCTGATTCCAATGAAAGAAACATACACTGCAGTGGATGTTGCCAGAGTTTTCCTTAAAGAGATCTTCAGATTGCATGGCTTACCCAGGAGGATAGTAAGTGACAGAGATCCCAAATTCACATCAAAATTCTGGATTGCCTTCTTTGAAGCAATAGGAACTTTCTTGGATCTCAGCATAGCAGCCTATCACCCTGAAACAGATGGCCAGACTGAAAGAGTGAACCAGGTAATAGAGATATCCTTCGGTCATCCTGTGGTAATAGAGATATCCTTCGGTCATCCTGAAACAGATGGCCAGACTAAAAGAGTGAACCAGGTAATAGAGATATCCTTCGGTCATCCTGAAACAGATGGCCAGACTGAAAGAGTGAACTAGGTAATAGAGATATCCTTCGGTCATCCCTGTGGTGGCAGGGAACCCAAGAAGTGGTTAAGCCATTTGCATTTGGTCGAATTTGCTTACAACGCTTCTTATCATTGAAGCATTGGGATGAGTCCTTTCAAATCCTTGTATGGACAAGATTGCCTTACACCGTTGACTTGGTCCGACCCATTGATTAGAGTAGAGATGTCCAGACAAATGCTTGATGACATGGACCAGCAAATGCAATCAATCCGTAAAGATATAAAGGCAACCCAAGATGATAGGCAAAAGCAGTATGCAGATAAAAAGAGATCAGAGAGAGAGTTTGAAGAATCAGATATGGTCTTCATTCGAGTACTAAAAGAAGTTCCTTATCCTTAGGAAAGTACAAGAAGCTCTCTCCCGGATACTGTGGGCCATATGGTGTTATATAAAGAAAGTGGGCGATCTAGCCTATAAACTTCTTCTGCTTCCCCATCTTAAGGTACATAATGTATTCCATGTCAGTTTGCTTAAGAAATATATACCCAGCCCGAGTCACGTGCTTGATGATGAACAATTGATCTCTCCGACACAAGGCCAGATGGTACTCCAACCTGAGGAAATCCTTGAAATTCGAGAGAATATTCTCAGGAGAGCAGAGTTCTCAGAGAATTTTTAGTCAAATGGAAGTTCTTTCCTCTAGAAGACGCCACCTGGGAGAAAGAAGAAGAGTTGGTGAAAGATTACCCCCACTTTGCGAGATGACATCTCACATTTTTCAAGTGCGAGAGGATGATTCCTCCTCAGCATGAATAATGAATAAGCTTTACTTCAATCCCCTGTAATCATTCCCTATTTTTGAATACAAGAAAATATTATTTTTCCTTGTTTTTGCCTAGAAAGATGAAAAATTCTAGAGAGAGGTAATTCCATATTGAGATATTTTTGGATAAAAAAAATCTCCTAATATCAAAAATATTTTTCCTTGAAATAGAAATTCAACATAAATTTTCCAAGGTGCATTAGGAATCAATTAAAAATGATTGAAAAGACCTTAGCCTAAGGGTCAAGATTTTCTAAAATTTTTGGATTAGGGTCCCATTAAGGTTCCTATGGGCCAATAAGATTAATCCAAGTGTTGAGATGAGATAAATCCAATGAATAAAAGAAAATACCCAAAAATGAGTAAATGCTCACATAAGATGAAGTGTTGACTGAGTACAAGGTTTATTAGTTAAAAACTATGAGATATTACTAAAAAAATGAGATATTTTGGTATAATGATACCATTTTGACACCTTGGTAAGGAGAGGGGGAGAATGTAAGGAGGCGCCTATTTCACACATATGAATGAGTTTTTAATTCCAAAATATTAAGATATTGTTATCTCTCCTCTCTCCTGAATCAAACTAGATTAAAATGGGAGCTAACTTGGTCCAAATCTTATCCAAATTCAGCCAAACTGAAGCTGGAAAATTCTAGAACTTAGTTGGACTCAGTTAGTGGCCTCCCTCACCTATAAATAGACCCTCATTCTTTTGTATTCTCATCTTGAACTAGACCATGCCAGTATTACATAAAATAAGCATATTTTCTATTATCCCCTAAAAATCCTCTACATTTTGGAGAGATTGGAGCTTCTCTCTCTCTTCAACCTTCCTTGGAGCTTTCCTCTCAACATACTAACCAATTGATTGGTTGGGGGATTTTTCTAAGAATAGAGAAGCAAGCAAATCAAGAGGTAAGATGTGATTTTATGGTTTTTTCTCTAATATTCTCAATGTTTTCACTTCTCAACCCCTCTCAAGCTTGAGAAGTTTCAAATGAATGATTTTTCAATGCAAATTAGGCTTTCTAAAGAATTTTAATGAATAATCACAAAAAGTTTATCTTTATGCTTAAATTAGGATGTTTTTTATGTGTATCTCTCTCTCTCTCTCTCTCTCTCTCTCTCTCTCTCTCTCTCTCTCCAAAGAATGATCATTCCTATTTTCAATTCTCTATTCAAATGATGCTTCTCACGGAGCAATTCTTAATTCTAAAATCAAACTCTATGCTAGTTAAGCTAGAGGCTAAAGAAATGGCTTTTTAATGCTTTTATGTTAAATAAATTATGATGAACTTATGATTTAGATCCACAAATTGGATTTAGATCTATTGATAGTTAATATATTATAATTGTATTACTAAGTTTTATTCTTTTCAAAATTATTGAAAATTATCAGTAATAATAGCAGCGGAGCTATGGTAAAATTTTTATAAATTAATACATAAGTCATTTTTATGCATAATGTGAAAAGAAGACTTCCCACCATATTCTAGGATTAGTCATCCTATGCTCCTGTTAGATTAATTCTCCCGTTTGAAGATTTTCCCTGGAGGAATCGCCTGTGCCTTTCGGGCGAGGGAAGTTTTTCTAGGCTCGATTTCGGAGGAATCACCGAACTAGTCTCTTGTCCAGACATCTATGGGCGAGGCCCTGAGTGTGGATCCCTACCCCGCACGAGAGGCTGACATTGCTTCCGCCGCCAGTGCCCTCGGAGGGAGCACCGCGGAGGGGGCGGGGGTCTCACAACTGGTATCAGAGCTTTATTGAAAGCTAATAAAGGAGAAATGAATTCTTATTAGAAAATTATAATAAAAACTCAGAAAGAGCATTTACATATTGTATTTTCATTTCTTAAGCTTCATTAATGAAGATTTTTAATCAAAGAATTTGATTTTATAGGTGGAAGTTCCACACTTATCTGGTGTTCCCGACCTCACCTAGTCACACAAGACACACAAGACATGACTGAAGTTCCACACTTATTTGGTGTTCCCGACCTCACCTAGTCACCCAGTCACACAAGACATGACTGATCACACAGCTTGTCATCCCACTGGCTGCATATCACCCATGATCTCACCAACCATGCCAGTGCTGCAAGTGTGGGGCCTATCCCCCAACAAGTGGGTCAGTGTCCACCGCCTCACTAGATGAGCTCGATATCTCAACACTCCCCCTCGAGCTCAACTCCATCTCATGTACACCAAGTGAAGCCCTAAATATGTGGAGCTTCTCTGTACCCAATGCTTTGGTGAAGATGTTAGCGACCTGATCCTGTGTGCTGACATAAACAAGGTCAACGTCTCCTACCAAAACCTTCTCTCTGATAAAATGGTAGTGGACCTCTACATGCTTCGTGCGAGCATGAAAAACTAGGTTCGTGGCCAACTGTATACTGCTAATGTTGTCACAGAAAATGACAACTTGTCTATCCACTGATAGACCCAAATCTACAAGTAGCTTTCTCAACCAAGCTACCTCACATGCTGCCATAGTAGCACCTCTGTACTTGGCCTCTGTACTCGATAGAGCAACTGTAGGCTACTTCTTGCTGCTCCAAGTCACAACAGCACTCCCCAAAGAAAACACGAAGCCACTAGTAGATCTTCTATCTGAGATACTACCAGCCCAATCAGCATCTGTGTACCCATGTACACATATCTTTGTCCTAGTTTAATAAAATAGTCCACAATGCAAAGTAGACCTCACATATCTCAGTATGCGTCTCAATGCATCCAAATGCGGCTTCCGTGGAACCTGCATAAACTAACTCACCAACCCAACAGCATAGCTCAAATTTAGCCTGGTGATCGTCATGTAGATCAAGCTTCCTACTATGTGCCTATACATAGTAGGATCCTCCAAAATATCTCCTGAATCTGCACTCAACTTGCCATTCTGATCCAATGGCACTGAGATAGGCTTATAGCCTGTCATACCATACTTGGACAACATGTCCAAGCCATACTATCTCTGCACAGTAATCCAATACCATGTGGTGACCTAATCACCTCAATGCCCAAGAAATATCTGAGCTCCCCCAGATCCTTTATCTCAAACTTCTATCTAAGCAAGAACTTTACATCAAAGATCTCTGCATCATGGTCCCCCGTAATGATCAGGTCATCTACATAGATGACAACAAGCATAACCCCTCTATCACTGTGTCTCACATACAACGAGAAATCTGCATTGGCTACATGAAAGCCAATAGTGACAAGATATTCAAAAATCTTGTCAGACCATGCTCTTGGTGTTTGTTTTAAGCCATACAAGGCTTTCTTCAACCTGCAAACATGCTTGGGGTGACTCATATCCTCATAACCAGGTGGTTGCAACATATACACCTCTTTTTGCAAATCCCCATGCAAGAATGCATTCTTTACATCCATCTGATGTAAAGACCGTTGCTTTGACATAGCCACTGCTATCACAACTCTCACTGTTGCCATCTTGGCAACTGGGCTGAAAGTTTCCTCATAATCAATGCCATATGTTTGCGCATATCCTTTGGCTACCAATCTAGCCTTGTACCTGCTTATGCTTCCATCACTGTTACGTTTTACTTTGTACACCCACTTGCATCCAATGGCTTTCTTGCCTTCAGGCAATTGCACTAAATCCCAAGTCTCATTTCCATATAGTGCATCCATCTCCTCATCCATAGCTTTCTCCCAACACACATTTCCAACAGCCTCATCAATGCATGTGGGCTCTACAACCTGTACAACTTTTGCCATGTATGCATAGTGATGTGCCACATAACCATCATAGGTAAACCTCTACACAAGATTCTTCACTCTCCCAGATCTTTGCAGCTTTGCATTCATGGCTTCCATAGCCTTCTTTACACTAGGTGTTCTCATAGTGGGTATCCCAACTCCTCATTAAGGCTCATCTCTAAGCCACTAGACTCTCCATCAACATGAGAATGCCCTGCAAAAATGTCAGGCATACTAAGGGGCTCAACCACTTTCTCTTTGCCTTTATGTGATGTACTAATCACATTTACAGGACTGGTATTATGATGCAGCCTACCACTCCATGGTCTATCCAACTGAACCACTAGATGAGGACTCTCTTGGGCCACTCAAAGACTGTGATTGCTGACTTGTATTCTGTGCAACCACATTTCCACTCACATCAGCCCCAACAGCTTCTTTTTCAGCAGCATACCAGCTGCTCATCTCATAAAAAATAACATCCCTGCTTACCCTCAACTCACGTGTAGCAGGGTTATAACATCTGTATCCCTTTTACTCAAGGGAATACCCAATAAACACACATTTTTCAGCTTTTGGATCTAGCTTAGTTCTCAGCTCATCTGGCACATGCACATATGCAATGCATCCACAGATGAGACAAATCAGGTTTTCTGCCACAGTAAACCTCTCCTTTGGAGTTACATCATGTATGGCTGCAGTTGGAGTACTGTTCATGATGTAAACTGCTGTAGAAACAGCCTCAGCCCAATAGCTATGCGGCATATTCTTCTCTCCCATCAATGCTCGCGCAATCTCAGCAATGTGCCTATTTTTCCGTTCAGCAACTCCATTTTGCTGCGGAGTGTATCTGCATGTAAACTATCTCTGAATACCATTCTTCTTCAAAAATTCAGAGAACTCATTGGAGAAGTCCTCTCCCCCTCCATCTGACCTTTAGGCACTTTACATATTTCCTTGTTTGCTTTTCAACCATAACTCTGAAATTCTGAAAATGAGTGAACACCTCACCCTTCTCATTCATGAAGTATACCCACACTTTCCTTGTGTGGTCATCAATAAATGTCACATAATACTTGTAGCCTCCCATAGACATGGTCTTCGTAGGACCCCATACATCTGAATGCACAACATCTAGTGCATTTTTGCTCACATTTCTATCACGTGGAAATACATGCTTTGTTTGCTTTCCAAATTGGCATGCTTCACATATTTTCTGCATACCTTCAACTTTAAACTTTGGCAGCCCTGTCACAATTCCTTTAGTCTGCATAGACTTCATTCTCTACACATTCACATGTCCAATTCTTTTATGCCAAATGTCTGTGTCTACAACAATTCTTGAACCATTTGCAAACATTGCAGCACTCACTTCAGGCATGTTTACATTTAATGTAAACATTCTGCCCACTCTGTTGCCTTTTGTAACCAACCTGCACTTTTCTTTAAAGTCTTCAACATAACAACTATCAGGGTTAAACCGAACCTGCAAACCCTGCTCAATCATCTGGCCAACTAAAACCAGATTCTTTGTTTTGTTTGGAACATGAAATACATCTGCAAGGTACTTCACTTTGCAATCCTGCATAGATAATGGCACATCTCCAACATGGGCAATTGGATGAGCAGTGTCATCCCCTGTTTCCACAAAACCTGGTCTTTCAAGGTTTTTCATCTCCTTGAACCACTCCCCATGACTTGTCATGTGGTTCGAAGCACCTGAATCAATGTACCATACATCATCTTTATGTGCTGCTTCAACATTTTCAGACATGGCATTAATGACATGCTGCATAACAAACAATCTTTCATTATCCACATTGTTTCTGCTCGAGGATGCATAGTTGTTTTGCTGCAATTTTCCATTTTTCATGTCAGCCTGCTTCTTATAACAATCTGCCTACACATGTCCAGGCTATAAAAGCATCCACGCGTATCATTATACTGCCTTTACCAATTTCCACGACCTCTTTGACTCCCCCTACCTCTGAATTGGCCTCTTCCACTGCGTGTTGTTGTTGTTGTTGTTGTTGTGAATTCTGGGACTATTGTTGTTGTTGCTGCTGCTGGCCATAATTCTGATTACCTATTCGGCCACCTCCTTGGCCACGTCCACGGCCTCCTCTACCTCGTCCTCTTCCTAAACTTGTGTAGAAGGCCTGTTCATCTGAACTGTTTTTGTTTTGTGAAGATTGTTGGTCTTCACCCAAGCTCTTCTCTTCTATAATCAACATAGACACCAAATCTGTGAAATTGGGAATGTTTTCTCGAGTCTGAATAGACGTCTTAAATGCCTTGTATTGTGGCCCGAGACCACGTAGACAGACTTCCACCTTATCATCATCATCTACTGAAACGCCAATAGATGCAAGGGATTCCACAATACCCGTGATATTCAATGCATAGTCATTCACAGACATACTCTTTTTCTCCACAGTATGAAGTTCATTCTTCAACTGTATCTTTCGTGCTTTGGTATTCGTTTCATAGAGTTTTACCAAGGTGTCCCATGCCTCCTTGGGGGACTTGGCATCCTGTATGTGCCCAATCATGGTGTCCTGTATACTGATAGAGAGCCAATACATAATTTTTCTGGCTCCTTGGCTCCAATCCTTGAACTCTTTCATATCTGCAGCAGTCGGATTAATCTCGGGTATCTCCGATGCCTCTTCATGCTCACCTTCTATTATATGTAGTCCCAGTAACCCTTTCCCATCAGGAAATTTGTCAACCTGAATCTCCAAGCATGGAAGTTGTTCTTATCAAGCTTCTCAGCAACAATATGGTTTATGCCATCATTTGACAACGTGCCAGACACACAAATTTACCAGAAACAGCACTCTAGTTTGTCTTGCACAAACTGCTGTATTTTCTGCAATGGTACTGTACTACACTCAAATGTCACAACCAGTGACCTCAATGTGTATACATACACCCAATGGCAATTGTTGACCTCCTCGTAGCACACACAATGTCTGCACAACCAATCTGTCTTCTTGCAGTTCTTAAAACAGAGTTCTGCAGAGAATCGATGACTTACATGTAGTGCTCGAGATTGCCTGCTTTCTGAAAAACAGAGGTCGTAACGTGCCCGAAACGCGTTTCTGCCTTGAAAACTTTCGTCCAATAGGATATTATAGTTACCGTATAGCTTTACTCCCACGAAGAAAGCTCCTCAAATCAGAGATCGTGCCAGTGCCTCCCGTAGAGCTCTCGACAAGGGTGTAATCGTCGCCAACACAAATAGAGAAGAGCTCCCGTAGAGCTCCCGACAAGCTCCCGACAAGGGTGTAATCATCGCCAACACAAATAGAGAAGAGTAAATGAAGCTCTTACCCTCGTACCGCTTCCTGTGCTTCTCTTGCTTGCAGCTCAGCCCTTAGCATGAACCAGGCTCTGATACCATGAAAAGATGCAGGGGAGAAGAGAGCTTGAGCTCTTGCAAGCACACACACACTCACAAAACCCTAAAAGAGAACACACAAGGTGAGAGGCTGAAAATCTTCTTCATCTTCACACAACACTCAACACACCATATACAAAGATAAGAGTACACAATATGAAAAGGTACTCAACCAAAATACATACTAGGGTTCTCTATAGTGTGAACCTAACTAAATGAGCTGGCGCTATAACTATGCCAGTCTCTAGAATGGCTATCACACAGCTTGTCATCCCACTGGCTGCATATCACCCATGATCTCACCAACCATGCTAGTGGTGTAAGTGTGGGGCCTATCCCCCAGGTGGGTCATCAGTGTCCACTGCCTCACTAGATGAGCTCGATATCTCAACAAGCAATATCTCAACAAGCAAGACATCCCAAAGACAGCATTCAATACTTGCTATGGACATTATGAGTTCACAGCCATGCCGTTTGGATTGACTAATGCCCCGACAACTTTTAATCGTCTTATGCAGCATTCAATACTCGCTATGGGCATTATGAGTTCACAGTCATGTCGTTTGGATTGACTAATGCCCCGGTAACTTTTAATCATCTTATGCAGGATATGGGCATTCAGTACTTGCTATGGGCATTATGAGTTCACAGTCATGCTGTTTGGATTGACTAATGCCTCGGCAACTTTTAATCGTCTTATGCAGGATATTCTCAGAGAATAATTGGATGATTTTGTTCTTGTCTTCTTTGATGATATCTTGGTATACTTAAAGAATGCTGCAGATCATGAAGATCATGTGCGCAAGGTCCTGGAAATCCTAAGGAAACACCAACTCTTTGCAAAAAAGAGCAAGTGTTCTTTCTCTGTGGACTAGGTGGAATACTTGGGATTCATGTAAGATTCCTCCCCAGCCCCTCAAGATGTCCAGTATCTTCCCCCTATAATCCATTCCCTCTTCAGAATAATAAAAGATCTTATTTCTACCTATTTTGGCTTAGAGAGAGAAAATATTCTAGAGAGAGATTATTCAGATTTTAGATATTTTTGGATGGAAAAATATCTCTCTTTGGAGGACAATGTATTAATGTTAGTACCAGTGAGTGTCAGAGGATTAGGCAAAATATTTCCTTAGCCATGATTTTGATAAGGCTAGGGCTTGTTCAGCATGTACAACTCTTTGATCATTCACCCAGGAACTTCAGAATTTCATGCCGAGTTTTTAGGCTTCTTAGCCGCTTTATCCCTAGAAGTAGAATTACAGCACCTCTTTCTGTAATGAATCGTGTGTACCATGGTATGTCTCCTTTGCAGTTTTGCTTCTTTATGCATACGCGATTGAGGCAGTGATTTTGGGAGCCGTGATGCTCTATGTATATATCGAAAAATTTTGATGATAAACGATGTTTTGCAAAAAAAAATTGAATTGTTTTCATGATTGTGAATATGGTTAATAAAATTATTAGAGTAAATCTTGTTTCATGAAGTATGATGAAATAATTATCTGTTTAAAGAATAAATCATAAAAATTAAATAATCACAAATCTGTTGCAAAGTTAAGTTGACAAAAATCTCATTTTGTCAGAATCATGAGGCGCGCGGCCCATGCAAGGCAACCGGATCCTCTAACCGATGATGAAGAGTTAGATCCGGATGTTCGAAAAGCCGTGCACACATCCCAACCCGGTCCCTTCAAGGGTGAAGGGGAGCAATTAGGTGAAGTAGTGGAGAAGTGGATTGAGGTGATGGAAGAATACTTTGATGTAACTGGCTATAATGAGAAGGGGAGCAGTTAGGTGAAGTAGTGGAGAAGTGGATTGAGGCGATGGAAGAATAATTTGATGTAACTGGCTACAATGAGAGAAGCAAGATGGCTCTTGCTAGGTTAAAGATTATGGAAATGGCCAGGGTCACTTGGAGGAATCACTGTGCGAGACTAACTGTCTCGACCCCGGAATACCCAGACCTGGACCAATCTTAAAGCTTACCTTAGAAAGAGGTTTTGTCCTCCGGGCTTCCTTGAAACTAAAATGAACGAGTTCTTGGAACTAAAGCAAGATATCCGGACAATTGAAGAGTACCATCAAGCTTTTGCCCTTCTCCTCAAATATTCCCTGCAATTGGATGAAGAGCAGCTGATGGCCAGATTCATTCGAGGAATGAACGAGCCATTGGACACCTTAGTGAAGAATGCCAAACGTGTCTCAATGGCCGAAGCTATAAAAATGGCAAAGGACTTTGCCAAAGCCTTTGTTGTTAAGGTCCCGCGGAAACCTGCACCGTCTAACTTTAAAAGATTCCAGACCCCGGGAAGTACTTCAAACTTTCCTCCCCCAAAGAGGCAGCAAGGCCCAAATCAGAATCAGGATACTGGGAGATTCAAAAGTGAAGGAAGACCCTTCCCATAAAACACTTTCTCAAGAGCCCCACCTCTTTCAAGGATTCAGAGGGATGAGCTCAGAAGTGAGAACCCGTGTTTTGGATGTTAGGGTTTTGGTCACCAGCTGAAAGACTGCCCGACTTTTGCCCTGTCAAGGGGATAGGGAAGTCAAGGACCGAGAGTGCAGAGACCAGCCCCTTCTTATCAGTTAAATCAAGATCCATCGTCAAAATCAGGGTAATCCCAAGAGAACTCCAGCTCAGCCACCATCTGCCTCTGTCCACAGTAGCCTCAGAATTCCTTCCTAGAACCGGGGAAACTAGAAAGAGTTCCGCCTCAGACTGCAGCAGCCAGAGCAGTCACAATAGCAAAAGTAGTCACAATAGCAGAAGTAGTGGAAGAGGAAAGAGGACAGATTTATGCAGCAATTGAAAACCAAGGGCCAAATCGCCATTCATACTCCAGCTGAGTATCAGGGTAAGCCTTTTAAGCTTTTGATTGATTCAGGCAGTACTCATTCTTTCATTTCCCTAGGATGCTTGCGTAAGCTAGTCTTAGAACAGAAATCAGGGAAACCTATGCAAGTTGAATTGGCCACTGGGAAGATTCTTTTCACTCACCTTGAGACAGATCATATTCAGTTCAATCTAGATGGAAATTTAACTGACTGTCAGTTTTCAGAGTTATACCTTTGGGAGTTTTCGACGGGATCCTTGGAATGGATTGGCTCCACAAAAATCAAGCTGACATTCACTGTCATAATGGAACCATTTCCTTTCGTGACCTTCACGGAAATAAAGTTCAAGGAACCGGAATTTCAGGATCCCCAAGTTTGCAGTTAGTTAAGGCTTCTAAGTTACTAAAAGGACTTAAAAAGAAGCAGCTCATTTATGTTGTCAAAATGAATCTAGTAGACACAAAGTTAAAAGCTAAAGAACCTGAATGGCTAAGTGATTATGATGATTTACTCCCAACAGAATTAACAGAGATGCCTCCAATTTGAGAAGTAGATCATGTGATAGAATTGACCCCTGAAGCTCAGCCAGTAGCCTTGCGCACGTACAAAATGCTAGTTCCTGAAGCCATCAAACTCAAGGAACAGCTTAGACAGTTGTTAGAACAAGGATTTGTAAGACCCAGTGTTTCACCTTGGGGTACACCAGTTCTCTTTCAGAAAAAGAAAGATGGAACGCTAAGACTCTGTGTGGACTACAGAGGCCTCAATCAGCCTGACAGTTAAGAATAAGTATCCTATCCCTAGAATTGATGAGCTTCTCGACAGGCGAAGTGGAGCCCAGATCTTCACAAAGATAGATCTCAAATCAGGGTATTATCAGATCAGGATAAATGAGTAAGATATCTCGAAGACACCATCAATACTCGGTATGGGCATTATGAATTCATTGTCATGCCGTTTGGCTTGACAAATGCCCTAGCTACATTCAATCGCTTAATGTAGGACATTCTCAAAGAATACTTGGATGATTTTGTTCTTGTTTTCTTTGATGATATTCTGATTTACTCAAAGAATGCAGCTGACCATGAAACTCATGCAGAAAAGGTCTTGAGATTCTAAGAAAGAGCAAATGCACTTTCTTTGCCAACCATGTTGAATACTTGGGCTTTCTGGTATCCAAAGATGGAATTTCTCCAGATTTCGGTAAAGTCCAAGCAGTCATAGATTGGCCTGAATCAAAAACATGGAAAGAAGTCAAGGGATTCTTGGGATTGATTGGTTGGTATAGAATTTTTATACCAAAGTATGCTCTCATAGCTTCCCCCCTGACTAATCTTCTCAAGAAGAATATTCTGTTTCAATGGACTGCCAAGTGTCAGAGTGCTTTTGATAAGCTGAAGACCGCCTTGGTAACCAATCCTGTTCTGAAGCTGCCGGATTTCTCTCTACCCTTTGAGGTAGTAACTGATGCCAGTGGTTTTGCCCTAGGAGGTGCACTCATGCAGGAAGGTCATGCAGTGGCCTATGAATCCTGAAAACTCAGAACGCATGAGAGAAATTATGCTGTCCCCACGACTTGGAACTACTTTCAGTAGTATATGCCCTGAAGTTATGGAGACATTACCTCTACTGGGTCAAAGATTCACTTTGATGACAGATCATCAGAGCTTAAAGTGGATCTTCACTCAGAAGGATCTCAACATACGCCAAAGAAGGTGGATGTAGACCCTGCAAGAATTTGATTTTGAAATCAAGTACCGCCTAGGCAAAGAAAATGTGGTAGCAGATGCCCTCAGCAGAAAAGCCTCCTTGCTTGCAATTACTGTAGTGTCAAATCCTTTGATTATTGAAGCAAGAGAGAAGATCATGCAGGATAGATTCTTTGGCCCTATTGCAACCCTACTTATGCAAGAAAGCAAAACTCCACAGGAGTTGAACCGAGTTCAAGGGTACAGCCTGGATGATGGAATTATGTATTATAATCGTAGGCTATGCATTCCCAAATGATGATGAGGGAACTAAGGGTCAAATTTTGAATGAAGCCCATGACAGCCTTATTGTAGGACATCCAGGTTTCATCAAAACCTACATGTCTGTAAAGAAAAGCTTCTTTTGGCCTGGTCTAAAAAATGATGTGCTTAATCATGTACGTCAATGTCTGACCTATCAGAAAGTCAAGGCTGAGAGAGTAAAAATGCCTGGGAAGTTACATCCATTAGACATCCCCCAGATGAAGTGGGAATGTATCAGTATGAATTTTATTACTGGATTACCTTCAGTGCAATCAATTTACAACTCCATCTTCGTGGTAGTTGATAGACTAACCAAAGTTGCCCATTTGATTCAAGTAAAAGAAACCTACACTCTACAGTGGATGTGGCCAGAGTGTTCCTCAAGAAAATCTTCAGATTGCATGGCCTACCTAGGAGAGAAGTAAGTGATCGAGATCCCAAGTTCACGTCAAGATTCTGGACTGCATTTTTTGAAGCAGTAGGAACTTTCTTGGATCTCAGCACAACTTACCACCCCGAGACCGATGGTCAATCAGAAAGGGTAAACCAAGTAATCGAAGATATACTTCGGTCATGCTGTGGGGGTAGGGAACCCAAGAAGTGGCTAAGTTATCTGCACCTAGTCGAGTTCGCCTACAATGCTTCTTATCACCGAAGTATTGGGATGAGCCCTTTCAAAGCTCTGTATGGACAAGATTGTTTAACTCCATTAACTTGGTCCGACCCATTGATTAGGGTTGAGATGTCCAGACAGATGCTTGACGACATGGAGCAGCAGATGCAGTCAATTCGCAAAGATATAAAAGCTGCCCAGGATAGACAGAAGCAGTATGCAGATAAGAAAATGTCAGACAGAAAATTCAAAGAAGCAGATATGGTCTTCATTCGAGGACGCCCCAAAAGAAGTTCTCTATCTCTTGGAAAGTACAAGAAGTTATCCCCTAGATATTGTGGGCCATATCTGATTACAAAGAAAGTAGGTGACTTAGCCTACGAGCTTCTTCTGCCTCCTCATCTCAAAGTACATAATGTATTTCATGTCAGCCTTCTTAAAAAGTATATACCAAGCCCGAATCATGTGCTTGATGATGAAATCTTAACTTTTTCAACCCAAGGACAGATGGAACTCCAACTTGAAGAAATCCTTGATGTTCGAGAAAAGTTTCTCACCTGGGAGAAAGAAGCCGGGAGAAAGAAGCCGAACTGTTGTTGCGGGATTACCCCCAGTTTGCAAGATGAGGACATCTCACAATTTTCAAGTGGGAGAGAATGTAAGATTCCTCCCCAATCCCTCAAGATGTCCAGTATCTTCCCCCTATAATCAATTCCCTCTTCAGAGTAATAAAAGCTCTTGTTTCTACCTATTTTGGCTTAGAGAGAGAAAATATTCTAGAGAGAGGTTATTCAGATTTTAGATATTTTTGGATGGAAAAATATCTCTTCTTATTAAAAGAAATTCCCCCAAAACAGAAGTTCAAAAAGATTTTCAGAAGGTGCATTAGAAATAAATTATAATCTGTTCAAAAGGTCTTATCCTAAGGGTCCAAATTTTTTGAAAATTTCAAATTAAGGTTTTGAGGGGCCAATCAGATTCATCCAGATGTATGGAGGAGATAAATTAAAGAAATAAAGAAAATCCCCCCAAAAATGAGTAAATACTCACATAAGATGAAGAGTGGACTAAGGACCAAAGGAAATACTAAAAAAAAGAATTTTTGACACCTCAAGAGTGGGGATTCCCCCTCATGAAGGAGGTGCCTATTTCACATGTGTGGTGGAGTTTTAAATTCTCAAATATTGAGATATTTCATCTCTCCTCTCTCCTAATTCAAGTCTAGTTCCAAAAAGTAAGCTAAACTGACCCAAAAATGGTCAAAAATTGACCAAACTGATCTGGAAAATTCTAGAATTAGTTTGCTTGGTTAGAAGCTCACTTTTTCCTATAAATAGAAGCCTCCCCCTTTGTAGAATCTTAATAGTGTTTTATGCACTGTTACTCTACTCCACCCAGAGCCTCTTAAATTCAACCTTTCTTTATCCTAGATAAGTAATCAAATTATTAGAATTAAACTTTTTATATTGTTTCTCTTTTAAAAGTGGAATTTGATTAGTTTAGAATGCTTTAAACCATTTGGGATAATTTTTAAGTAACTTGAGGATAGAAAAAATTGAAAAATGGTCAGCCATACAAAGGAGGTTATGGCAAAATTTTCTTAAATTTTGTGAAATAAGTTTTATCTTTTATTATTCAAAAAGAGTAATCCCCACCATTTGTGTATTCTAAAAGTGTTATTTTCATTCTAGGCATAGAAAAATGCATAGTAGAAATATTTTTATTATAAAAATATTTTTGCCATTAAAATTTAAATTCTATGCATAAAAAGATCATATTGGTTATGTTTTCATTATAAAAGAGTGATTTTTATTAAAATTTAAATGCTATGCATAGAAAGATGCATATTGGTTATGTTTTTATTATAAAAGAGTGATTTTCATTAGATTTAAATTCTATGCATAGAAAGATGCATATTGGATATTTTTTTAATGATAAAAGTGTAATTTTCATTAGAATTAAATTCTATGCATAGAAAGGTGCATATTGGAAATAATTTTTATTATTATAGAAGTGTTACTTTCACCAATATTGATTTTTATGCATAAAATGATGCATAAAAGAAATTTTTTAATTATAAAAGTGTTACTTTCATCAAAATTGATTTTTATGTATAAATAGATGCATAAAAGGATTTTTTTATTATAAAAGTGTTACTTTTATCAATATTGATTTTCATGCATGAAATGATGCATAAAAGAATTTTTTTAAATTATAAAAGTGTTACTTTTATCAATATTGAATTTCATGCATAAAAGAATTTTTTTATTAATAAAAGTGTTACTTTCATCAAAATTGATTTTTTTACATAAATAGATGCATAAAAGGAGTTTCTTTTATATAAAAGTGTTATTTCCATAGAAATTAGATTTTATGCATAAATAGATGCATACAAAATCTTTATATCAAAATAAGAGTTCTCTTTAATCCTATATTTAAATCCCATGAATATTGGTAAATGAATAAGTAAATACTCTGTGAGAGAAAATTCTACCGTTTCATATTCTCTAGGATAGTAATGAGAAAATTCACAAAAACTATCGAAGTCAGAATTTTAGATAAATGATTAATTTATTCCTCATAGGAATTCATGATTAGTTTTAAATTCAGTTAAGCAAAATACTCATCAATAAATGAAATTCAGTAAAGTAGTAATTGAAATATTACCCTTTGAGAAAGATAGTTCAGGAGAACCTTTCTAGACTCAAACCCTGAATGACCAAGACATAACTCCTTCGAGTCGTCAGTTTCAAGAAAAGACAATGTGACCAGTTCAAAAAAATTCACTCAAATCACCCACCGAATTTCAAATCAAGTTAAGACCCTTGATTCTGATCTGAGGATCAAGGTTACAGAATTCAAGAAATTCTGTTGAAAATTTAGACGTGTGATCTAGAAGTATTGGGATACGGATTTCAAGAATGACCAAGACATAACTCCTTCGAGTCGTCAGTTTCAAGAAAAGACAATGTGACCAGTTCAAAAAAATTCACTCAAATCACCCACCGAATTTGAAATCAAGTTAAGACCCTTGATTCTGATATGAGGATCAAGGTTACAGAATTCAAGAAATTCTGTTGAAAATTTAGACGTGTGATCTAGAAGTATTGGGATACGGATTTAAGATATACCCATTGTACTCAAAATAAAATCAAAACTGAAAACTTGCATAGAAACCCTGTTTTCTTACACCACAATGCTGGAGGGAGCATTTGGTATATGTGTTTTTCTAAGGGAAGTTCGGTTGCAAGAGCTGGCGGGGAGTATTCAAAGGACGGCTCACACGGCAAAAACCTACCCAGGTCTTGACCAGCCTGGGTATGGTGAAAAATGGTATGCTTCCGGTACGATGGGCGAGGGCCAACGAAGCGGTCCCTGAGTGAAGTGCCAAGACACCTAAGGAGGATCTTGGAGGGTTCTGACCAGGCGATGCACGGGCTCGCGGTGCTTAGGACACCCATGCGTATGTCATGGAAGATATATATATGTATGATGACGAGAAAATTATTGTAGTATGTTACTGGATCTCGTTGCTGACTGCTGGTCTCAACAGAGAGTCCAGAGTGATACTGTTTTGTGAGAAACAAGGATTGAATGGAAATTTTGAGTTATGACATCTGTAACCAATAATTGTTTATCAATGGATTGCTTTTAAAAGTTAAAGTTTAAAGAGGAGTGTGTGCGTATCTGTATTCTAAAGCAAAAGTTAAGAAAGGCATTCAATTATAGGTGGGTGAGTACTTGTCTGGTTCTACTAATTCCAGTGGTTGGGCGGTGGCTAACCCATGGGCCGGGGTTAGGCTGGAATTAGTAGAGTTTTAATAATAAAATTGATTAATAGGAATACGCTTAAAACTCCAGTAGTTAAATAAAAGCCCGAAGACTTCTCTAATGAATAGATCAACGACTGTGCCTGATTCAATTAGGAAAAAAGTGTTGATTCCTTCAAGATAAGTCTGTAATAGTTTTCCTTTTATCTAGTTTAATCAGATGAAGGTTAGTTCAGTATCTTGACCTCGTTAAAAAAATTCGTTAAGAAATTCAAAATGGTGGAATCGTCCCCGTTTTTTGAGCATGGAAAATTTCCTCGGTTTCGGTTTTCAGAATGACCACCAGCTTAGTCTCGTGCCCAGACATTCGAGGGTGAGGCCCCGAGTGGGAAACCCTGCCCTGCGCATGAGGGAGTTGCTTTTGCTGCCAGCTACTATCGGGAATCCCGGTGTGCAGAGGGGGCAGTGGGATCTCACAGATTCATAGTATCAAAGGATGGGATTTCTCCTGACCTCGCAAAGATCCAAGCAATCGTAGAATGGCCAGAACCCAAGACAGTAAAGAAAGTCAAAGGATTCCTAGGATTGACCAGATGGTATAGGATCTTTATACCTAGGTATGCTCAGTTAGCATCCCCTTTACTTAATCTTCTCAAGAAGAGTACACTTTTTCAGTGGACTGCAATGTGTTAGAGTGCCTTTGATAAACTAAAGACAGCCTTATTAGTAACCAACCTTGTCCTCCTTAAATTGCCAGACTTTACCAAACCCTTTGAGGTAGTAACTGATGCCAGTGGGTTTTTTGCCTTAGGCACTGCTCTTATGCAGGAAGGTCATGCAGTGGCCTATGAATCTAGAAAACTCAAAACACATGAGAGAAATTATGCCGTCCACCATGACTTGGAGTTACTCTCAGTAGTTTATGCATTATCTCTTGGGACAGAGGTTCACCTTGATGACAGATCATCAAAGTCTGAAGTGGATCTTGACCCAAAGGGATCTCAACATGCGTCAAAGGAGATGGATGCAGACCCTACAGGAATTTGATTTTGAAATTAAGTATCGGTCGGGGAAAGAAAATGTGGTGGGGCAGATGCGCTCAGTAGTAGAAAAGCCTCCTTGCTTGCAATTACAGTGGTGTCAAATCCATTGATTGGTGAAGCAAAGGAGAAAATCATGTAGGAAAAATTCTTTGCCCCTATTGCTACCCTTCTAATGCAGGAAAGCAAGACTCCTCAGGAAATGAGTTGAGTTCTTGGGTACAAATTGGAGGAAAGATGCATGTATTATAATAATCGGCTATGTATCCCCAATGATGAGGGAATAAAGGGAAGAATTCTGAGAGAAGCCCATGATAGCCTGATAGCTGGACATCCAAGGTTTATAAAAACCTATATGTCTGTGAAGAAAAGCTTCTTCTAGCCAGGACTCAAAAAGGATGTACTTGATCATGTGCGAAAATGCTTAATGTGTCAGAGAGTCAAGGCAGAGAGAGTCAAGATGCCAGTGAAACTGTGTAGCTTCTAGACATTCCACAGATGAAGTGGGAATGTATTAGTATGGACTTTGCCATTGGATTACCTTCAGTGCAATCAGGTTACAACTCCATTTTTGTGGTAGTTGACAGGCTAACCAAAGTTGCCCATCTGATTCCACTGAAAGAATTATATATTGTAGTGGATGTTGCTAGAGTTTTCCTTAAAGAGATCTTCAGATTGCATGGCTTACCCCACGAGAATAGTAAGTGACAGAGATCCCAAATTCACATTGAAATTTTGGACTGTCTTTGAAGCAGTAGGAACTTTCTTGGATCTCAGCACAGCGTATCACCCCAAAACAGATGGCCAGACTGAAAGAGTGAACCAGGTAATAGAAGATATCCTTCGGTCATACTGCGAACAGGGAACCCAAGAAGTGGTTAAGCCATTTGCATCTAGTTGAATTTGCTTAAAACGCTTCTTATCATCGAAGCATTGGGATGAGTCCTTTCAAAGCCTTGTATGGACAAGATTGCCTTACACCGTTGACTTGGTCCGACCCATTGATCAGAGTAGAGATGTCCAGACAAATGCTTGATGACATGGACCAGCAAATGCAATCAATCTGTAAAGATATAAAGGCACCCCAAGATAAGCAAAAGCAGTATGCAGATAAAAAGAAATCAGAGAGAGAGTTTGAAGAATCAGATATGGTCTTCATTCAAGTACGCCCAAAAAGAAGTTCCTTATCCTTAGGAAAGTACAAGAAGCTCTCTCCTAGATACTGTGGGCCATATGGTGTTATGAAGAAAGTGGGCGATCTAGCCTATAAACTTCTTCTGCCTGAGGAAATCCTTGACGTTCGGGAGAAGATTTTCAGGAGCAGAGTCCTCAGAGAATTTTTAGTCAAGTGGAAGTTCTTCCCTCTAGAAGATGCCACTTGGGAGAAAGAAAAAGAGTTGGCGAAAGATTACCCCCACTTTGCGAGATGAGGACATCTCACATTTTTCAAGTGGGAGAGGACGTAAGATTCCTCCTTGGCCCGAATAATGAATAAGCTTTACTTTAATCCCATGTAATCATTTCCTATTTCCGAATACAAGAAAATATTATTTTTCCTTGTTTTTGCCTAGAGAGATGAAAAATTCAAGGAGAGGTAATTCAATATTGAGATATTTTTGGATAAAAAAAATCTCCTAATATCAAAAATATGTTTCCCTGAAACAGAAATTCAAAATAAATTTTCCAAGGTGCATTAGGAATCAATTAAAAATGATTTAAAAGACAGCCTAAGGGTCAACATTTTTTCTGAAATTTTTGGATTATGGTCCAATTAAGGTTCCTATGGGCCAATAAGATTAATCCAAGTGTTGAGATGAGATAAATCTAATGAATAAAAGAAAATACCCAAAAATGAGTAAATGCTCACATAAGATAAAGAGTTGACTGAGTACAAGGTTTATTAGTTAAAACTATGAGATATTACTAAAAAAATGAGATATTTTGGTATAATGATACCATTTTGACACCTTGGTAAGGAGAGGGGGAGAATTTAAGGAGGTGCCTATTTCACACATGTGAATGAGTTTTTAATTCCAAAATATTAAGATATTTTTATCTCTCCTCTCTCCTGAATCAAACTAGATCAAAATGGGAGCTAAACTGGTCTAAATCTTGTCCAAATTCAGCCAAACTGAAGCTGGAAAATTCTAGAACCTAGTTGGACTGAGTTAGTGGCCTCCCTCACCTATAAATAGACCCTCATTCTTTTGTATTCTCATTTGTGAACTAGACCATGCAGTTATTACATTAAAATAAGCATATTTTTTATTATCCCCTAAAAATCCTCTACATTTTGGAGAGATTATTTTGGAGAGATTGGAGCTTCTCTCTCTCTCTCTCTCTCTTCAACCTTCCTTGGAGCTTTCTTCTCAACATACTAACCAATTGATTGGTTGGGGGCTTCTTCTAAGAATAGAGAAGCAAGCAAATCAAGAGGTAAGATGTGATTTTATGGTTTTTTCTCTAATATTCTCAATGTTTTTACTTCTCAACACCTCTCAAGCTTGAGAAGTTTCTAATGAATGGTTTTTCAATGCAAATTAGACTTTCTAAAGAATTTTAATGAATAATCACAAAAAGTTTATCTTTATGCTTAAATTAGGATGTTTTTATGTCTCTCTCTCTCTCTCTCTCTCTCTCTCTCTCTCTCTCTCTCTCTCTCTCTCTCTCTCTCTCTCTCCAAAGAATGGTCATTTCTATGACCAATTCTCTATTCAAATGATGCTTCTCATGGAGCAATTCTTAATTCTAAAATCAAACTCTATGCTAGTTTTAGAGGTTAAAGAAATGGCTTTTTAATGCTTTTATGTTACATAAATTATGATGAACTTATGATTTAGATCCATAAATTGGATTTAGATATATTGATAGTTAATCTATCATAATTGTATTACTAAGTTTTATTATTTTTAAAATTATTAAAAATTACCAGTAATAGCAGCGGAGCTATGGTAAAGTTTTTATAAATTAATACATGTCATTTTTATGCATAATGTAAAAAGAAGACTTCCTACCATATTCTAGGATTAGTCATCCTATGCTAAAAGAATAATTCTCATCATATCCATGGAAAATTAATTTTTAATGTTTATGCATAAATAATTAATTAGAGAAAAATAAGAATTTTTAGTGATTTCATTTTATGATAAAAGAGGAATTCCCATGATAATGGAGATCCATGTATTTTCAATGGAGAAAAAGAGAAATAGGTGTATTAAAATAATGAATATTTGCATTTAAAATTAAAGAGAAATTTTAGATAAATTATTTTTATGCATGAATAAATTTAAATGATGAAAGAGGAATTCCCATCATATTTGAAATTCAATCATTTAAATAAAAAAAGTGGAATTCTTGTCATATTTAAATTAATGGATATTTTTATTTAATTTTTAAGAGAAATTTTAGTTAAAATTATTTTATGCATGAATAAATTTAAATGATGAAAGAGGAATTCCCATCATATTTGGAATTGAATCATTTTAATGGAAAAAGAGGAATTCTTGGTATATTTGGAATAATGTATATTTTTATTTAATTTGAAGAGGAATTTTAGATAAATTTATTTTATGATAAAAGAGGAACTCCCATGACAATTGGAACCTAATCCTTAAATGAGAAAAAGAGGGGTTTTAAGCTTATTTAAAAAAATGGATAATTGTATTTAATTAAAAGAAGAATTTTTATGGTATTTAAGTAGAGAAAGATTTGAATTAATTTTTAATGAGAAAAGAAGAATTTTCACCATAATTCCACCTAGGGAATTAAGGTTGAGAAATTAAATGGTAGAAAGAATATCTTTAGTTATTTTATGTGGTTAAATCACCAAATTGGTATTTACCCAAAAAAATAGATTAAATGGAAGAAGAGTATTTTAATTAAAACCCAATATTCTCTAATAAAACCATTTCTTAATCTACTATGGAAAAGAAAGAATGAAATTCACTAAGTTGAAATTTCCTTAACGATTAGAAGTTCGGTAGTTGTTTATCTGAGAAAATCCTTGTTAGAATTAAACCGAATGATTTTGGTTAGACTACGAGAGGGACATACAATAAACCTACTTGTCCATCTCTTGATCCGAATCAAGCAAAAACTTCGTGACCAATTCCAGTTCCTAAATACGAAGAATAGACTACCGTTGAATTAAACTAGTTTTCCTTTGACCAAGAATCTAGTTGGACAATCAGTCAAATGATGGGTAGATTACCCTGATGAGATCAAGGATTCTCATTATGAAATTGGGAATTAAGGAAAAAGGGGTTTTGTGGAACCAATCTCAAACTGGGAATTTTACTTGCATAGAACCTCCGTTTTCATTTAAAGGACTATTTTACGCCAGAATGCTAGAGGAAGCATTTGACATGTGTTTTACTAAGAGGAGGTTCGCTGCAACAGCTGGCGAGGGGGAACATCGCTCACAGTAAAGCCTGCCGAGGTCTTGACCAACCTCGGTGAGGACCGACGAAGCGGTCCCTGAGTGAAGTGCTAGGACACCTAAGTAGGATCCTAGAGGGTTTTGACCAGGTGATGCACGGGCTCGCGGTTGCTAGGACACCTAAGTAGGATCCTAGAGGGTTCTGACCAGGTGATGCACGGGCTCGCGCTTGCTAGGACACCCATGCGTATTTCTTGAATCAGTATCCCCAAAACTTCTTGATCGGAATTCTGAATTTCATACCAGAATTTCTCGTAACCTTGATCCACAGATCAATTCAAAGAGTCTCAAACTTAGTTTCAGATTTGGTGAGAGTTTTGAGTGTATTTTTCTAAACTGGTCACACCTTCTTTCCTCGAAACTGACGAAAGAGTTTGGTCTTAGTCATAGTCTGATTCAAGGTTCGAGTCGGATAAGATTTTTCTTGAACTATCTTTCTCGAAAAGGTTTGATAATTTAGTTACTATTTTACTGAATTTCTTTCTTTGAATATTCACTTATGTGATTTCTAAATTAGTTATGAATTCCAATAAAGAATAAATTAATCATTTATCTGAATATTTCAAACTCGATAGATTTCTTGAATTTTCTTTTTACAATTCATGTGAATATAAAACAATAGAAATTTCTCTCTTAGAGTATTTAATTATTCATTTATCAAATACTCATAGAATTTAAACATAGAATTTTAAGAGAATTCTAATTTTGATATAAAATCTATCTATGCATAAAAATCAACTTCAATGGGAATAATACTTTTATAAAAAAATCCTTTTATGCATCTATTTATGCATAAAAGCAATTTTAATAGGAATAACACTTTTAAAATAAAAAGAATTTCTTTATGCATCTATTTATGCATAAAAATCAATTTTTATAAGAATAACCCTTTTATAATAAAAATAATTCTTTTATTCATCTTTCTATGTATAAAAATCAAATTTAATAAGAATAACACTTTTATAATTAAAAAATTCCTTTATGCATCTTTCTATGCATAGAAATCAAATTTAATAAGAATAACACTTTTGTAATAAAAACATTCCTTTATGCATCTTTCTATGCATAGAAATCAAATTTAATAAGAATAACACTTTTGTAATAAAAAATTCCTTTATGCATCTTTCTATGCATAGAAATCAAATTTAATAAGAATAACACTTTTGTAATAAAAAAATTCCCTTATGCATCTTTCTATGCATAGAAATCAAATTTAATAAGAATAACACTTTTGTAAAAAAATTCCTTTATGCATCTTTCTATGCATAAAAATCAAATTTAATAAGAATAACACTTTTGTAATTAAAAAAATTTCTTTATGCATCTTTCTATGCATAGAAATCAATTTTAATAATTAATATCAGTGATATCCATGCATATTCATAGGTGAATATGTACATGGAGTAATTAGAATATTTCTTTTAGAAAAATGGTGGGAATTACTCTTTTGGAATAACATAAAAACCAAACTTTCTTTTTCACAAAATTTTAGAAAATTTTGCCATAACCTCCTTTGTATGGCTGACCATTTCTCATTTTTATCTTTCTTCACTTAACTTAATTAACCCAATTTAGGAATGTAGAACTCTAATCTACATAATTTTCTAAATTTAAGAGAGTAAATAATAAGAAGAGTTTAATTAATCACTTAGTTAATCTTCCTAGGATTAAGAAAGGTTGGAATGTAAAGAAGAGAAGGGGGTGGTCTTTTCATTAAAGGCATAGCATTTGAATTTAATTCAATCATTTACAAAACATAAAAATCAAGAAAACCATAGATTTTTCATTAAAATTCGTAAACAAAGTAAGAAAATTAGCTTACATGGAGCTTGTAAGCTCTCCTTTGGCTTGAGGGATTGAGGGCTCTACTCTTGTTTGAAGCAATAGTGGGGCCACAAATTCACTTTGGAGAGGATTAGGCCAAAAATAATTGAATTATTAAAAAAATTTAATGTAGATGGCTCAGGACAGGAGTAGAGTAACAGTGCATAAACACCATTAAGCTTTTACAAAAGGGAGAGGCTTCTATTTATAGGAAAAAGTGAGCCTCTAACCAAGCAAACTGATTCTAGAATTTTCCAGATCAGTTTGGTCAATTTTAGATCATTTTTGGGTCAGTTCAGCTTACTTTTTGGGATCTAGATTTGAAATAGGAGAGAGGAGAGATGAAAATATCTCATTTTGTTGATTAAAAATTATGGGTAATGATGAGAAAAAGGTGCCTACTTCATGAGGGGAGATCCCCACACTGAGGTGTCAAAATTCAGTTTTTTAATTCTTTTCTTTGGTCCTTAGTCCACTCTTCATCTTATGTGAGCATTTACTTATTTTTGGGGGGTTTTTCTTTTATTCTTTAATTTATCTCCTCTCTAAATTTTGATTAATCTCATTGGCCTATCAAACCTTTGTTTGGACCTTAATCCAAAATTGTCTGAATACAGGGACCCTTAGGCTAAGGTCTTTTGTGCACATTATAATTTATTTCTAATGCACCTTAGGAATTTCTTTTTAAACTTCTGTTTCGAGGGAATTTATTTTAATAAGAAGGGATATTTTTCCATCCAAAGATATTTTACCTCTCTCTAGAACATTTTCTCTCTCTAGGCCAAAACAGGTAAAAACAAGATCTTTTATTATTCTAAAAAGGGGATTGATTACAAGGGAAGAAACTGGACATCTTGAGGGGCTGGGGAGGAATCTTACATCCTCTCCCACTTGAAAAACGCGAGATGTTCTCATCTCCCAAACTGGGGGTAATCCTGCATCAGTTCGGCTCCTTTCTCCCAGGTGGCGTCTTCAAAAGGATAGAACTTCCATTTGACTAATAATTCTCTTAGAATTCTATTCCTGAGAACCTTCTCTCGAACATGAAGGATTTCATCAGGTTGGAGTTCCATCTGCCCTTGGGTTGAAGAAGTTAAGAGTTCATCATCATTAAGCACATGATTCTGGCTCGGTACATACTTCTTAAGTAGGCTGAAATGAAATACATTATGTACTTTGAGATGAGGAGGCAAAAGAAGTTCATAGGCTAAGTCACCTACTTTTTTTGTAATCAGATATGGCCCACAGTATCTGGGGGATAACTTCTTGTACTTTCCAAGAGATAGAGAACTTCTTTTGGGGCGTACTCGAATGAAGACCATATCTGCTTCTTCGAATTTTTTGCATGACCTCTTCTTATCTGCATACTGCTTCTGTCTATCCTGGGTAGCATGTGTTGCTCCATGTCGTCAAGCATATGTTTGGACATCTCAACCCTAATCAATGGGTCGGACCAAGTTAATGGTGTTAGGCAATCTTGTCCATATAGAGCTTTGAAAGGGCTCATCATCCCGATACTTTGGTGATAAGAAGCATTGTAGGCGAATTTGACTAGGTGCAGATAGCTTAGCCACTTCTTGGGTTCCCTACCACTATAGCATGACTGAAGTATATCTTCGATTACTTGGTTCACCCTTTCTGTTTGACCATCGATCTCGGGGTGGTAAGCTGTGCTGAGATCCAAGAAAGTTCCTACTACTTCGAACAATGCAGTCCAAAATCTTGACGTGAATTTGGGATCTCGATCACTTACTATTCTCCTAGGTAGGCCATGCAATCTGAAGATTTCCTTGAGGAACACCCTGGCCACATCTACTGCAGCGTAGGTTTCTTTTACTGGAAATGGGCAACTTTGGTTAGTCTGTCAACTACCACAAAGATGGAGTTGTAACCTGATTGCACTGAAGGTAGTACAGTAATAAAATCCATACTGATACATTCCCACTTCATGTGGGGGATGTCTAATGGATGTAACTTCCTAGGCATTTTTACTCTCTTGGCTTTGAATTTCTGACATATCAAGCATTGACGTACATGATTAAGTACATCCTTTTCTAGTCCAGGCCAAAAGAAGCCTTTCTTTACAGACACATAGGTCTTGATGAAACCTGGATGTCCTGCTATAAGGCTATCATGGGCTTCATTCAGAATTTGACCCTTAGTTCCCTCATCATTGGGAATGCATAGCCTGCTATTATAATACATAATTCCCTTATCATTGGGAATGCATAGCTTGCTATTATAATACATAATTCCTTCATCCAGGTTGTACCCTTAAACTCGGTTCAACTCTTGAGGAGTTTTGCTTTCGTGCATAAGTAGAGTAGTAATAGGGCCAAAGAATCTATCCTGCATGATCTTCTCTCTTGCTTCATTAATCAATAGATTTGACAACACTGTGATTGCAAGCAAGGAGGCTTTTCTACTGAGGGCATCTGCTACCACATTTTCTTTGCCTAGGCGGTACTTGATTTCAAAATCAAATTCCTGCAGGGTCTGTATCCACCTTCTTTGGCGCATGTTGAGATCCTTCTGAGTGAAGATCTACTTTAAGCTCTGATGATCTGTCCCATCAAAGTGAATCTTTGACCCAGTAGGTAATGTCTCCACAACTTCAAGGCATAGACTACTGAAAGTAGCTCCAGGTTGTGGACAACATAATTTCTCTCATACGTTCTGAGTTTTCGGGATTCATAGGCCACTGCATGACCTTCCTGCATGAGCACACCTCCCAGGGCAAAACCACTGGCATTAGTTACTACCTCAAAGAGGGTAGAGAGAAATTTGGCAATTTGAGAACGGGATTGGTTACCAAGGCGGTCTTTAGCTTATCAAAAGCACTCTAACACCTGGCAGACCATTGAAATGGGGTATTCTTCTTGAGAAGATTAGTCAGGGGGAAGCTACGAGAGCATACTTAGGTATAAAAATTCTATACCAACCAGTTAATCCCAAGAATCCTCTGACTTCTTTCATTGTCTTTGGTTCAGGCCAATCTATGATTGCTTGGACTTTTGTGGAATTTGGAGAAATTCCATCTTTGGATACCAAAAAGCCCAAGTATTCAACATGGTCGACGGAGAAAGTGCATTTGCTCTTTTTTGCAAAGAGTTGGTGCTTCCTTAGAATCTCAAGAACTTTACGGACATGAGCTTCATGGTTAGCTGCATTCTTTGAGTAAATCAGAATATCATCAAAGAAAACAAGAACAAAATCATCCAAGTATTCTCTCAGAATGTCTTGCATTAGGCAATTGAATGGAGCTGGGGCATTTGTCAATCCAAATGGCATGACAGTAAATTCATAGTGCCCATAGCAATTATTGATGGTTGGCTTCGAGATATCATGATCATTAATCTTGATCTGGTAATACCCTGATTTGAGATCTATCTTTGTGAAGATCTGGGCTCCATTTAACCTGTCCAAAAGCTCATCAATTGTGGGGATAGGATACTTATTCTTAACTGTCAGTTGATTGTTGAGACCTCTGTAATCCACACAGAGTCTTAACGTTCCATCCTTCTTTTTCTGAAAGAGAACTCGCGCTCCCCAAGGTGAAACACTGGGTCTTACAAACCCTTGTTCTAATAGCTACCTAAGCTGTTCCTTGAGTTCAATGGCTTCAGGGTATGCATCTTTCTATGCATAAAAATAAAAAATTTAATAAGAATAACACTTTTGTAATAAAAAACTTACTTTATGCATCTTTCTATGCATAAAAATCAAATTTAATGAGAATAACACTTTTATAATAAAAAGATTTCCATTATGCATCTTTCTATGCATAAAAATCAAATTTAATGAGAATAACACTTTTATAATAAAAAAATTTCCATTATGCATCTTTCTATGCATAAACATCAAATTTAATAATTAATATCAGTGATATCCATGCATATTCATAGGTGAATATGTACATGGAGTAATTAGAATATTTCTTTTAGATGCAAAAATGGTGGGAATTACTCTTTTGGAATAACATAAAAACAACTTTCTTTTCCAGAAAATTCTGGAAAATTTTACCATAATGTCCTTTGTATGGTTGACCATTTCTCATTTTTATCATTCTTTATTTAACTTAGATTAACCCAAATTAGATTCATAGAACTCTAATCTACACAATTTTCTAAATTCAAGAGAGTAAACAATAAGAAGAGTTTAATTAATCCCTTAGTTAATCTTTCTAGGATTAAGAAAGGCTGGAATGTAAAGAAGAGAAGGGAGGTGGCCTTTTTGTCAAAGGCATAGCATTTGAATTTAATTCAATCAACTGTAAAACATAAAAATCAAGAAAACCATAGATTTAAAATTTGTAAATAAGTAAGAAAATAAGCTTACATGGAGCTTGTAAGCTCTCCTTTGGCTTGAGGGATTGAGGGTTCTACTCTTGTTTGAAGCAAGAGTGGCCACCAATTCACTTTGGAGAGGATTAGGCCAAAAACAACATCTTGAGGGGCTGGGGAGGAATCTTACATCCTCTCCCACTTGAAAAACGTGAGATGTCCTCATCTCGCAAACTGGGGGTAATCCTGCATCAATTCGGCTTCTTTCTCCCAGGTGGCATCTTCCATTTGACTAATAATTCTCTCAGAATTCCGTTCTTGAGAACCTTCTCTCGAACATCAAGGATTTCTTCAGGTTGGAGTTCCATCTGCCCTTGGGTTGAAGAAGTTAAGAGTTCATCATTAAGCACGTGATTCGGGCTCGGTACATACTTCTTAAGTAGGCTGACATGAAATACATTATGTACTTTGAGATGAGGAGGCAGAAGAAGTTCATAGGCTAAGTCACCTACTTTCTTTGTAATCAGATATGGCCCACAAAATCTGGGGGATAACTTCTTGTACTTCCCAAGAGATAGAGAACTTCTTTTGGGGCGTACTCGAATGAAGACCATATCTGCTTCTTTGAATTTTCTGTCTGACCTCTTCTTATCTGCATACTGCTTCTGTCTATCCTAGGCAGCTTTTATATCCTTGAGGATTGACTGCAACTGTTGCTCCATGTCGTCAAGGGATATCTCGACCCTAATCAATGGGTCAGACAAAGTTAATGGTGTTAGGCAGTCTTGTCCATACAGAGCTTTGAAAGGGCTCATCTCGATACTTCGGTGATAAGAAGCATTGTAGGCAAATTCGACTAGGTGCAGATAGCTTAGCCACTTCTTGGGTTCCCTACCCCACAGCATGACCGAAGTATATCTTTGATTACTTGGTTCACCCTTTTTGCTTGACCATCGGTGTTAGGGTGGTAAGCTGTGCTGAGATAAAAAAAAGTTCCTACTGCTTCGAAGACTGCAGTCCAGAATCTTGATGTGAATTTGGGACCTCGATCACTTACTATTCTCCTGGGTAGGCCATGCAATCGAAAGATTTCCTTGAGGAACACTCTGGCCACATCTACTGTAGTGTAGATTTCTTTTACTAGAATTAGATGGGCAACTTTGGTTAGTTTGTCAACTACCACAAAGATGGAGTTGTAACTTGATTGCACTGAAGGTGGTCCAGTAAAAAAATCATTACTGATACATTCCCACTTCATTTGGGGGATGTCTAATGGATGTAACTTTCCAAGCATTTTTACTCTCTCAGCTTTGACTTTCTGACATATCAGGCATTGACGTACATGATTAAGTACATCCTTTTTTAGTCCAGGCCAAAAGAAGCTTTTCTTTACATACATGCAGGTCTTGATGAAACCTGGATGTCCTGCTATAAGGCTATCATGGGCTTCATTCAAAATTTCCCTTATCATTGGGAATGCATAGCCTGCTATTATAATACATAATTTCTTCATCCACGCTGTATCCTTGAACTCGGTTCAACTCTTGAAGAGTTTTGCTTTCCCGCATAAGTAGGGTAGCAATAGGGCCAAAGAATCTATCCTGCATGATCTTCTCTCTTGCTTCATTAATCATTGGATTTGACACCACTGTGATTGCAAGCAAGGAGGCCTTTCTGCTGAGGGCATGTGCTACCACATTTTCTTTGCCTGGGTGGTACTTGATTTCAAAATCAAATTCCTGCAGGGTTTACATGCACCTTCTTTGGTGCATGTTGAGATCCTTCTAAGTGAAGATCCACTTTAAGCTCTGATGATCTGTCATCAAAGTGAATCTTTTACCCAGTAGGTAATGTCTCCACACAACTTCAAGGTATAGACTACTGAAAGTAGCTCCAGGTCATGGACAGCATAATTTCTCTTATGCGTTCTAAGTTTTCGAGATTCATAGGCCACTTCCTGCATGAGCGCACATCCCAGGGCAAAACCAGTGGCATGAGTTACTACCTCAAAGGGTAGAGAGAAATTTGGCAACTTTAGAATGAGATTGGTTACCAAGGCGGTCTTCAACTTATCAAAAGCACTCTGACACCTGGCAGACCATTGAAACGGGGTATTCTTCTTGAGAAGATTAGTCAGGGGGAAGCTATGACAGCATACTTAGGTATAAAAATTCTAAACCAACCAGTTAATCTCAAGAATCCTCTGACTTCTTTCACTGTCTTTTGTTCAGGCCAATCTATAACTACTTGGACTTTTGCGAAATCTGGAGAAATTTCGTCTTTGGATACCAGAAAGCCCAATATTCAACATGGTCAACAGAGAAAGTGCATTTTCTCTTTTTTGCAAAGAGTTGGTGCTTCCTTAGAATCTCAAGAACTTTACGGACGTTAGCTTCATGGTTAGCTGCATTCTTTTAGTAAATCAGAATATCATCAAAGAAAACAAGAACAAAATCATCCAAGTATTCTCTGAGAATTTCTTGCATTAGGCGATTGAATGGAGCTGGGGAATTTGTCAATCCAAACGGCATGATAGTATATTCATAGTGCCCATAACGAGTATTGCTGGTGGCTGTCTTCGGGATATCTTGATCATTAATCGTGATCTGGTAAACCCTGATTTGAGATCTATCTTTGTGAAGATCTAGGCTCCATTTAGCCTGTCCCAGAAGCTCATCGATTCTGGGGATAGGATACTTATTCTTACCTATCAGCTGATTGAGACCTCTGTAATCCACATAGAGTCTTAACGTTCCATCCTTCTTTTTCTGAAAGAGAACTGGCGCTCCCCAAGGTAAAACATTGGGTCTTACAAAACCCTTGTTCTAACAGCTGCCTAAGCTGTTCCTTGAGTTTAATGGCTTCAGGGAGTATCATTTTGTACATGTGTTGGGCTACTGCCTGAGCTCTGTTGGTCAATTATATCACATGATCTACTTTCCGAATCGGAGGCATCTCAGTTAGCTCTACTGGGAATAAATCATCATACTCACTTAACCATTCTAGTTCTTTAGCCTTTAACTTTGTGTCTACCGGATTCATTTTGACAACATAAATGAGCTGCTTCTTTCTAAGTCCTTTCAGTAACCTAGAAGCTTTTACTAATTGCAGATCTGGGGATCCAAAAATTCAAGTTCCTTGAACTTTGTTTCCGTGAATCTTAACTTTAGCTTTAGAAAACAGGTACACACACACTCCTCTTTAAAACTTTAATATAAAAATAATCCATTGACAAAACAGATATGATCACAGATTTCATAATTCAAAATTTCCATTCATTCCCTTGTTTCACAAAAAATAGTACCACTCTGGACTCTCCGTTGGGACTAGCTGGTCAGCAACAACGAGATCCAGTAATAGATTACAATAACCACTTCGTCAACATACATATATGTATCTTCCTCGACATACGTATGGGTGTCCTAAGCACCGCGAGCCCGTGCATCGCCTGGTCAGAACCCTTTGTTGGCCCTCGCCCATCGTACTGGAAGCACACCATTTTTCACCATACCCAGGTTGGTTAAGACCTGGGCAAGTTTTTGCCGCGTGAGCTGTCCCTCGAACACTCCCCGCTAGCTGTTGCAATCGAACTTCCTTTAGATAAACATATATGCCAAATGCTCCCTCTAGCATTCTGGCGTAAGACAGTCTTTTAAGAAAACAGGGTTTCTATGCAAGTTTACAGTTTTGATTTTGTTTGAAAACCATGAATAATCTTAAATCCGTATCTCAATACTTCTAGATCGAGGTCTGAATTCCAAACTGAATTCCTCGAATTCTGTTAACTTGATCCTCAGATCAATTTCAAAAGTCTTAACTTAGTTTCAGATTCGATGGGGGATTTGAGTACATTTTTCCTGAACTGGGCACATCGTCATTGATTGAAATCGACGAAGGAATTAGGTCTTGGTCAATAGTCTGAATCAGAGTTTGGGTCTGGAAAGGTTCTTCCTAAACTATCTTTCTCGAAAGGAACTAGTTCAATTTCTCTTTTTCTAAATTTCATTCAACGAATATTTGTTTACAGATTTCTAAAACATGAATTTCTTATGAAGAGGAATAAAATAATCATTTATCTTGATCTCCGACTTCGATAGTTTAATTGAATTTTCTCATTACCATCTTAGTGAATATAAAACGGTAGCATTTCTTCTCACAGATTATCTACTTATTCATCTTTCCAATTTTTGCGGAAATTAAAAAGAGGATTATGAGAACCCTTATTTAAATATAATCATTCTATATGCATCTATTTATGCATAAAATCTAATTTTGATAAAAGTCACACTTTTATCATTATAAAAAACATTTATGATGAAAATCACTCTTTTAATATAAAAGAATTTCTTTTATGCATATATTATGCATAAAAATCCTTTATGATGAAAATCACACTTTTAATATTAAAAAAATATCTTTTATGCATAAAAATCATTTATGATAAAAATCACACTTTTAATATAAAAAAATATCTTTTATGCATAAAAATCATTATGATGAAAATCACACTTTTAATATAAAAAATATCTTTTATGCATAAAAATCATTTATGATGAAAATCACACTTGTAATATAAAAAAAATTTCTTTTATGCATATGTTTATGCATAAAAATCATTTATGATGAAAATCACACTTTTAATAAAAAATATATATTTTATGCATATGTTTATGCATAAAAATCATTTATGATGAAAATAAAAAAATATCTTTTATGCATATGTTTATGCATAAAAATCATTTATGATGAAAATCACACTTTTAATATAAAAAATATATCTTTTATGCATAGAAATCAATAATGATAAAAGTAACACTTTTATAATAAAAAAATTATTCTTTTATGCATAGAATTCAATAATGATAAAAGTAACACTTTTATAATAAAAAAATATTCTTTTATGCATAGAAATCAATAATGATAAAAGTAACACTTTTATAATAATAAAAATATTCTTTTATGCATACTTTTATGCATAGAAATCAATAATGATAAAAGTAACACTTTTATAATAAAAAAATTATTCTTTTATGCATACTTTTATGCATAGAATTCAATAATGATAAAAGTAATATTTTTATAATAAAAAAAATATTCTTTTATGCATAGAAATCAATAATGATAAAAGCAACACTTTTATAAAAAAAATATTCTTTTATGCATACTTTTATGCATAGAAATCAATAATGATAAAAGTAACACTTTTATAATAAACAAATATTCTTTTATGCATACTTTTATGCATAAAAATCAATATGATGAAAGTAACTCTTTTATAATAAAAAAATATACTTTTATGCATAAAAATCCATAATGAAGAAAGTAACACTTTCATAATAAAAAAATTATCAATATGTATCTTTCTATACATAGAATTTAATTCTATTGAAAATCATTCTTTTATAAAAATTAATCAATATGCATCTTTCTATGCATGAATGAAAATGACACTTTTAGAATACTCTAACAATGGGGATTACTCTTTTTGATTAATAAAAGATGAAATTTATTTCACAATTTTTTAGAAACTTTTGCCATAACCTCCTTTGTATGGCTGACCATTTTTCAATTTTTAACTTTCTAAAAGTTCACCAAGAGTATTTAAATCATTCTAATGTAAACATTTTCTACTTATTTAAGAGAATATTATGAAAAACTTGATTTTATCCAATAATCAATCATCTCAGATAAAGAATGGTTGGATTTACTAAAGAAGAGAGGGGAATGCCTTTTTTCAATGAGGCATAACATCATTTCATTTTAGAGAAGACAAAAATCATAAAAAACCATAAAAGAAATAGAAAAGAGAAGAATCTCCAACTTACATGGATAATTTGAGAGCTTTCCTTTGGCTTGATGGTTTGAGGGTTCTACTCTTGTTTGAAACAAGAGTGGCCACCAATCTTTTAGAAGAGGGAAGGTCAAAAACTAATGAATTATGAGTAAAATTCACAGTTTTTGGCACTTGGGAGAAGCAAGGTAACAGTGCAAAACACTATTGAGTTTCAACAAAGGGGAAGGCTTCTATTTATAGGAAAAAGTGAGCTTCTAACCAAGCCAACTGATTCTAGAATTTTCCAGATCAGTTTGGTCAATTTTTGACCATTTTTGGGTCAGTTTAGTCCACTTTTTGGATCTAGAGAGAAGAGATAAAAATATCTCATTATTTGGGAGTTTAAAACTCTCCCACACATGTGAAATAGGCACCTCCTTCATGAGGGGAATTCCCCCATACTGAGGTGTCAAAAATGCATCATTTCATCTAAATATCTCTCTTTTTTAACTATTAACCTTGTCCTTAGTCAACTCTTCATCTTATGTGAGTATTTACTCATTTTTGGGGGATTTTTCTTTTATTCTTCTATTTATCTCCTCCCTACATTTGGATGAATCTTATTGGTCCATAGGAACCTTAATTTAAAAATTTTTGAAAATCTGGACCCCTAGGATAATGCTCTATACTTAATTTCTAATGCACCTTCTGAAAATCTTTTTGAACTTCTGTTTCAAGGGAACTTATTTTAATAAGATGAGATATTTTTCTATCCAAAAATATTTAAAAATTGAATTACCACTCTCTAGAAGATTTTCTCTCTTTAGGCCAAAACTGGTAGAAACAAGATCTTTTATATTTCTGAAGAGGGATTTGATTATAGGGGAAGATGCTGGACATCTTGAGAGGCTGGGGAGGAATCTTACATTCTCTCCCACTTGAAAAACGCGAGATGCCCTCATCTCGCAAACTGGGGGTAATCCCGCAAACAGATCGGTTTCATTCTCCCAGGTGGCATCTTCAAAAGGATAGAACTTCCTGACTTTCTGGCATGTCAGACATTGACGTACATGATTCAGTACATCCTTTTTCAGACCAGGCCAAAAGAAGCTTTTCTTTACAGACATGTAGGTTTTGATGAAACCTGGATGTCCTGCCTATAAGGCTGTCATGGGCTTCATTTAGAATTCGATCCTTGGTTCTCTCATCATTGGGAATGCATAGCCTGCGATTATAATACATAATGCCATCATCCAAGCTGTACCCTTGAACTCTGTTCAACTCTTGTGGAGTTTTGCTTTCCTGCATAAGTAGGGTAGTAATAGGGCCAAAGAATCTATCCTATATGATCTTCTCTCTTGCTTCAATAATCAAGGGATTTGATACTACAGTAATTGCAACAAGCAAGGAGGCTTTTCTGCTGAGGGCATCTGCTACCACATTTTCTTTGCCTGGGCGGTACTTGATTTCAAAATCAAATTCCTGCAGGGTCTGCATCCACCTTCTTTGGCGCATGTTGAGATCCTTCTGAGTGAAGATCCACTTTAGGCTTTGATGATGTGTCACATCAAAGTGAACCTTTGTCCCAGTAGGTAATGTCTCCACAACTTCAGGGTATATACTACTGAAAGTAGTTCCAGGTCGTGGACTTCTTTGAGTAAATCAGAATATCATCAAAGAAAACAAGAACAAAATCATCTAAGTATTCTCTGAGAATGTCTTGCATTAGGCGATTGAATGTAGCTGGGGCATTAGTTAGTTCGAACGGCATGACAGTAAATTCATAATGCCCATAGCGAGTATTGCTTGAAAAATATTTTTAAAAAATAAAAAAAAACTTAAGGATAATGTTTTAGCTCATGTGCATCTAGGGCTGGCCGCCGCCGCAGAGCTGTAAGGTCCCTCCCAAGCCATGTATGTATATGTCTCTTTTAATATAGATTTCAATAAGGAAAGAGAGTGTACTTAGAGAAGAGTGAGACAATAAGGCTAGAAACATTAGGAAAGTGTTAGAATAAAAATATTAGCTCCAAAAATCCTAAAAGAAATAAGAAGACAAGAATAGTTCTATTAAGAGATAAGTATCTCCAAAAATAAAAATTCGAATTTAGGTGATAAGAGGTCATATTTAGAGTACTTTTACATATTTAGAGTCCATGCATACTAAAAATGTGGAAAAGCAATGCGTTTCTAAAGATGGCACGTTTGTGGCTATATACAGATGTTTTTTTCCTATTCTACCCGCATAAGCTTATAGACTAAATGTCTTCCAATTCTTTTGACTGGTTATATGACCATATTCTGAGTTTTTATCAGAGAGTTATGGCCGAAACAATTTGCTAATTCTGTCAGGGTCTCTACACAGGGAAAACTGTAAGAAGGCAGCAAGTAGCATCAAGGTAATCCTAAAGCTTGAGATGTATATATCCCTTCATTCTTATCTAATATCTTAGAAAAGAAGGTTAGATTGCTATGGTCTTTCGGAGGAAGAGACCAAAAATCCATAGCTTTTCTTTAAAAGAAAGAATAGTATGCCGTGGCCCTGCAAGAGAAGGCTATTTTGCCATAGACCTTCGAAAGAGAGAAAAGTCACACTACGAGTAAGAGGAGATAAAGCTAGGGGATGATCGGATGATTTCAATCGTAAGAGAAGGTATTAGAGGACTCTATTCTCATATGTCAAGTTCTAAAGCTCTTGTTAATGAGCAAAGGCAACGATAAACAACAAATTTCTATAAGGTATATACATATTTTGTTTTTCAATTATATACCATTCTTAGGGGTTGAGGTATGACCCCGGCTTCTCTATTAATTGTTTTTGATTGATTTACTAGTTAAAGTTTGTATTCTTTTAAACAATAGCATATGCCTTAAATAAAGAATATCTTATCACAATCTCAAGTTGAAATGCAAAAATCTTAGTGAAAAGGATTGTTTTTCTAAGAAGGTAACATGGACTCTAGTCCTATGGTTTAGTTGAGCAAATGGATTGTTATCTTGGTTAAATTAAGGTACAGGTACAACTTCTCCCTGCCTTGACGCTGCCCCGTTCTCTTGTGCTTCTGTAGCCGGATGGCGAAGACGTTAGTAAGGCCCAGAGTTGGCCCATGGTATTCCTCATACCATTGGGAGAATGAGGTTTGCCGATTGAGGCGAGTGATTGTGATGCTGCCTAGTTCTGAGGGCCAGGGCTAGTGCGGTGAATTAGCCCACCCTAGTGCGTAGACATCCCTCTGAGGGGGGCGGGAGGATCGAGCGATGGAGCCTGAGAGGGCAACATGCCGGCTTGAGTCCTCGCCAGCGGCCGACGAGACGAGGTGTATGGTCCTGTAGGGTTTTGCCTAGCATGTAGAGGCTGGAAGGCCGAATCCTAGATCATCGGTGGTATAAAGCAAAAGAATAAGTGAGGCGGTTTGACTTGTATGAAATTGGTTCATGTATAAACTTTTTTATAAATCTTGTCTTTGGCATTATTGTACTGTGGAAAAAGGTTGTTTTAATAAACCTTGTGAAAAGGGCCTTAATTAAGGAACATGTTTATTTATGTCAAACAGTGTGGTAGGATTAATTAGAAAACAAATTGACGTGTGAGTAGGGTGGAAAGTGGGAGGATGGAATGCCCCGACGGTACCATCCTACGGACGGGTGGACCCGATTAGTCGGGTAGCTTTCCAACAGATCAAGTGAAAGCCCTACGCTAGATAAATAGGTTCTTGGGCAACTCTATTCTAGAAGACTAGGCCAGCAGCTGTGCCTTGCATGGATGAGGAAAAAAGCATTGCCTCTAGAAATCAAGTCTAGTAGTGGCCCAATTTATGATCAATTACCCTATGGGTGATTTGATTTTTAGAAGATCACGCTCTCCGTGCGGGATAGGACTAGGTCTTACCTATGAATCGTATCCTTGAATCTCTACATGGTCAAGGTGTCGATAAATAGGAAATTTTCTCCAAGTTAAGACTTAGTGGACTATCGTAAGTGTTTCCCCTATTTTTGGAAGGGGGGAACCTTACAGCAGCACAGCGTGCAGTAGCTCTTCTGTCCTCTGTCTACACGCGCGCACGCACACACTAACAGCTATCACACAAAACTGAAATGTGCAGGAAATGAAGAAAACAAAACTGAAAAGTGACAGAAGAACAGCAGCAAACACACAAACACGCCTCTCTTTGCCTTTCCTACAGGATAAAATAAACTTCAAACAGTAACCCGAGCTACATCTGGAGCTTTTGGTGCAGGGCAATTCCCCGACAACGGCACCAAAAATGTACGCTTTTGTCGCACGTGTCGGAGCTAAGGACTTGCCAAGCACCGTGTGCGAGCCACGAATGGCTACAAGCACACAACCAGGAAACCAGCAAGCTCAAAACATGGAGCAATGGTGTGTCACTCACCACTCAGACCGCCGTCTTGTGAAGGATTCTCACGCCGCGATGAAGAAGGAGCTGTCGCCGCCGCTCTACCGCCTCGCTGTCACCATGCCGCCATGCAATGCTCTACCGCTACACACTCTCTCCCTCTCTCTCTCTCACACACACACCCGCGGGAGAAGGAGATGGAGAAGATGAAGCAAGAGCACTCCTTGTATTTAACACTTAGAGAATGAGAGGTCTTAGGTTACATTTGACTCTTATATGTAATCTGGCCGTTCACACATGGGCGCCCACACATGGCCGACCGATCCTAACCCTTATCCTGATGAAATTCGAGGTGCGCCTCTCAGCGATCACCCACCAATGCCTTTATCCTTTACATGTGGTGCCGACAAGCCCGGCCCATGACTTAGAATACGTAAAATAATTATATGACGTAAAAAGTAATACGTCTCAATGTCCGCCATAGGTTAACACGACTTATCTTGAAGGAATCAACACTTTTTTCCTAATTGAATCAGGCACAGCCATTGATCTATTCATTAGAGAAGTCTTCAGGCTTTTATTTAACTACTCGAGTTCTAAGCGTATTCCTATTAATCAATTTTATTATTAAAACTCTACTGATTCCAGTCTAACCCCATCCGGCCCATGGGTTAGCCACCGCCCAACCACTGGAATTAGTAGAACTAGACAAGTACTCACCCACCCATAATTGAATGCCTTTCTTAACTTTTGCTTTAGAATACAGATACGCACACACTCCTCTTTAAACTTTAACTTTTAAAAACAATCCATTGATAAAAAATTATTGGTTACAGATGTCATAACTCAAAATTTCCATTCAATCCTTGTTTCTCACAAAACAGTCTCACTTTGGACTCTCCGTTGAGACCAGTAGGTCAGCAACGAGATCTAGTAACAGATTATAATAATTTTCTTGTCATCATACATATATATATCTTCCATGACATACGAATGGGTGTCCTAAGCACCGCGAGCCCGTGCATCGCCTGGTCAGAACCCTCTAGGATCCTCCTTATGTGTCCTGGCACTTCACTCAGAGACTGCTTCGTCTCGGCCCTTGCCCATTGTACCGAAAGTACACCATTTTTCACCACCATACCTAGGCTGTTCTCTATTTCTTCAATTTATCTTCTCCATACATTTGGATGAATCTGATTGTCCCCTCAAAACCTTAATTTAAAATTTTCAAAAAATCTGGATCCTTAGGATAAGGCCTTTTAAACATATTATAATTTATTTCTAATGCACCTTCTGAAAAACTTTTTGAGCTTCTGTTTCGGGGGAATTTATTTTAATAAGAAGAGATATTTTTTCATCCAAAAATATCTAAAATCTGAATAACCTCTCTCTAGAATATTTTCTCTCTCTAGGTAGAAACAAGATCTTTTATTATTCTGAAGAGGGAATTGATTACAAGGGAAAGATAGTGGACATCTTGAGGGGTTGGGGAGGAATCTTACATTCTGGGCGAGGGAAGTTTTTTCGGGCTCGATTTCGGAGGAACTGCTGAACTAGTCTCTTGTCCGGACATCCGTGGGGGGTGGTGGGGGCAAGGCCCCGAGTGTGGATCCTTGCCCCACGTGAGAGGCTGCCGCTGCTTCCGCCCCGCTAGCACCCTCGGAGGGGGCACCGAGGAGGGGGCGGGGGTCTCACAGCTGGTATGAGAGCTTTGTTGAAAGCTAATAAGGAGAAATGACAGAAAATTATAATAAAAACTCAGAAAGAGCATTTACATATTGTATTTTCATTCCTTAAGCTTCATTAATGAAGATTTTTAATCAAAGAATTTGATTTTATAGATGGAAGTTCCACACTTATCTGGTGTTCTTGACCTCACCCAGCCAACAAGACATGACTGCGTTCGTCTTCGAGCATCTCATCTCTTCCGCTACAACTCAAATGAGAGCCGAGCCACACTCGCAAGCCATTTCGAGGATCTATATTTCCCTGACCTAGCGGAGAGACGGTAGCACAAGTGGTCTGCAGGGTAGTATGTTCACACCTCTTACAACCAGTGTGCGATGCTGAGGCAGAATCTCTCATTAACCATGATTTTGATGAGGTTGAAAGTGATACATGGTGTTATTTTATATCACGCAAGGCCTCAAAATTTCAAACCTTCCTGGCAAATCTATAGACTTCTTAGTCGCTTTTTTCCTAAAATAAGGAGAAGATAGTAGCTCCCTTGGCACAGTAAGGGAACATTTGGATATCAGGGCATGTCTATAGCAGAGTACTGTCGTCTTATGCATCTCCCGAGGAGATTTTGACTTTTGGAGCTGAGCTGCTCTATGTGCATATTGCAACCTTTCTATAAATAAAGAAATGTTTTGTGAAAAAATTCCTTGTTGTATAAGTGATTGTTTATTGATAAATTGATGAAGTAAAATGTGTTACCGGACATATGTCATAGATCTCCAATAAGATCATTTACCTTGTTTAAGAAATTATTTTTTGAACCTCTTAAGTCGCAGGATCTCGTGGATGATATCAAAATAAAAATTTAATAATATATCATTTTTGGTAGAATCATGAGGCGAGGAAACCGTGGCTGCTAGCTAGACCCTCTCTCTGATGAAGAAAAGCTTGACCCAGACATTCACAAGGCTCTTCACAGAACTCAGCCAGGACCCTTCAAAGGAGAAGGGGAGAACCTAGGCGCGGTTGTGGAGAAATGGGTGGAAGCTTTGGAAGAGTATTTTGATGTCACAGGCTACAATGAGCGGAGCAAAATGGTTCTTGCCAGGCATAAAATTATGGAAACAGCCAGGGTGGCATGGAGGAACCATTGTGACACCAACCATTTGGATAGGAATACCCAGTCCTAGAATGATCTTAAAGCCTATTTAAGGAAGAGGTTTTGTCCCCCCGGGTTCTTAGAAACCAAAATGAATGAATTTTTAGAGCTAAACTAGGGGAGCAAAACCATCGAAGAATATCACCAGGCATTTGCTCTTTTACTCAAGTATTCACCACTTCTAGACGAAGAGCAACTTATGGCCAGGTTCATTCGGGGACTGAACAAACCCTTAGACACACTGGTCAAGAATGCCAAGCCAGTGTCCATAGCAGAAGCTGTCAGAACGGCGAAGGAGTTTGCCAAAGCCTTCATCGTGAAAGTCCCGCCAAAGCCAGCTCCCTCATCCTTCAAAAGATTTCAGACACCGGGAAGTTCTTCCAACCTTCCGTAGGGGCCCGCAAAGATCCAAGCAATCATAGAATGGCCAGAACCCAAGATAGTATAGGAAGTCAGAGGATTCCTAGGATTGACCAGATGGTATAGGATCTTTATACCTAGGTATTCTTGGATAGCATCCCCTTTAACTAATCTTCTCAAGAAGAGTACACTTTTTCAGTGGACTGCAATGTGTTAGAGTGCCTTTGATAAACTGAAGACAACCTTAGTAACCAACCTTGTCCTTAAATTGCCAGATTTTACCAAACCCTTTGAGGTAGTTACTGATGCCAGTGGGTTTTTGCCTTAGGCGGTGCTCTTATGCAAGAAGGTCATGCAGTGGCCTATGAATCCAGAAAACTCAAAACACGTGAAAGAAATTATGCCATCCATGACTTGGAGTTACTCTCAGTAGTTTATGCTCTCAAGTTGTGGAGACATTATCTTTTGGGATAGAGGTTCACCTTGATGACAGATCATCAAAGTCTGAAGTGGATCTTCACCCAAAGGGATCTCAACATGTGTTAAAGGAGATGGATGCAGACGCTGCAGGAATTTGATTTTGAAATTAAGTATCGGCCGGGGAAAGAAAATGTGGTGGGTAGATGCGCTTAGCAGAGCAGAAAAGCCTCCTTGCTTGCAATTACAGTGGTGTCAAATCCATTGATTAGTGAAGCAAACGAGAAAATCATGCAAGACAAATTCTTTGCCCCTATTGCTACCCTTCTGATGCAGGAAAGCAAGACTCCTCAGGAAATGAGTCGAGTTCTTGGGTACAAATTGGATGAAGGATTCATGTATTATAATAATCGGCTATGTATCCCCAATGATGAGGGAATAAAGGGAAGATTTCTCAGAGAAGCCCATGATAGCCTGATAGCTGGACATCCAGGGTTTATAAAAACCTATATGTCTATGAAGAAAAGCTTCTTCTGGCCAGGACTCAAAAAGGATGTACTTGATCATGTGCGGAAATGCAGAGAGAGTCAAGATGCCAGGGAAACTGCAGCCTCCTCTAGACATTCCATAGATGAAGTGGGAATGTATTAGTATGGACTTTGTCACTGGATTACCTTCAGTGCAATCAGGTTACAGTTCCATTTTTGTGGTAGTTGATAGGCTAACCAAAGTTACCCATCTGATTCCAGTGAAAGAAACATACACTGCAGTGTTGCCGCCCATCTGATTCCAGTGAAAGAAACATACACTGCAGTGTTGCCAGAGTTTTCCTTAAAGAGATCTTCAGATTGCATGGCTTACCAGGAGGATAGTAAGTGATAGAGATCCCAAATTCACATCGAAATTTTTGTGGTAGTTGACAGGCTAACCAAAGTTGCCCATCTGATTCCAGTGAAAGAAACATACACTGCAGTGGATGTTGCCAGAGTTTTCCTTAAAGGGATCTTCAGATTGCATGGCTTACCAGGAGGATAGTAAGTGATAGAGATCCCAAATTCACATCGAAATTTTGGACTGCCCATCTTTGAAGCAATATAGTAGGAACTTTCTTGGATCTTAGCACAGCCTATCACCCCGAAACAGATGGCCAGACTGAAAGAGTGAACTAGGTAATAGAAGATATCCTTCGGCCATGCTACCGGCAGTGAACCCAAGAAGTGGTTAAGCCATTTGCATCTAGTCGAATTTGCTTACAACGCTTCTTATCATCAAAGCATTGGGATAAGTCCATTCAAAGCCTTGTATGGACAAGATTGCCTTACACCGTTGACTTGGTCTGACCCATTGATCAGAGTCGGGATGTCCAGACAAATGCTTGATGACCTGGACCAACAAATGCAATCAATCCGTAAAGGCAGCCCAAGATAGGTAAAAGCAGTATGCAGATAAAAAGAGATCAGAGAGAGAATTTGAAGAATTAGATATGGTCTTCATTCGAGTACGACCAAAAAGAAGTTCCTTATCCTTAGGAAAGTACAAGAATCTCTCTCCCAGATACTGTGGGCCATATGGTGTTATAAAGAAAAGGGGCCATCTAGCCTATAAACTTCTTCTGTCTTCCCATATCAAGGTACATAATGTATTCCATGTTAGTTTGCTTAAGAAATATGTACCCAACCCGAGTCACGTGCTTGATGATGAACAGTTGATCTCTTTGACACAAGGCTAGATGGTACTCCAACCTGAGGAAATCCTTGACGTTCGGGAGAAGATTCTCAGGACCAGAGTCCTCAGAGAATTTTTAGTCAAGTGGAAGTTCTTCCCTCTAGAAGACCCCACCTGGGAGAAAGAAGAAGAGTTGGCGAAAGATTACCCCACTTTGCGAGATGAGGACATCTCGCATTTTTCAAGTGGGAGAGGATGTAAGATTCCTCCTCAGCCTGAATAATGAATAAGATTTACTTCAATCCCCTGTAATCATTCCCTATTTTTGAATACAAGAAAATATTGTTTTTCCTTGTTTTTGCCTAGAGAGATGAAAAATTCTAGAGCGAGGTAATTCAATATTGAGATATTTTTAGAGAAAAAAATCTCCTAATATCAAAAATATGTTTGCCTAAAATAGAAATTCAAAATAAATTTTCCAAGGTGCATTAGGAATCAATTAAAAATTATTTAAAAGACCTTAGCCTAAGGGTCAAGATTTTCTAAAATTTTAGGATTATGGTCCAATTAAGGTTCCTATGGGCCAATAAGATTAATCCAAGTTTTGAGATGAGATAAATCCAATGAATAAAAAAAAAAACCCAAAAATGAGTAAATGCTCACATAAGATGAAGAGTTGACTGAGTACAAGGTTTATTAGTTAAAAACTATGAGATATTACTAAAAAATGAGATATTTTGGTATAATGATACATTTTTAACACCTTGGTAAGAAGAGGGCGAGAATTTAAGGAGGCACCTATTTCACACATGTGAATGAGTTTTTAATTTTAAAATATTAAAATATTTTTATCTATCTTGTCTCCTGAATCAAACTAGATCAAAATGGGAGCTAAACTGGTCCAAATCTTGTCCAACTTCACCCAAACTGAAGCTGAAAAATTCTAGAACTTAGTTGGACTTAGTTAGTGGCCTCCCTCACCTATAAATAGACCCTCATTCTTTGTATTCTCATCTGTGAACTAGACCATGCCAGTATTACATTAAAATAAGCATATTTTCTATTATCCCCTAAAAATCCTCTACATTTTGGAGAGATTGGAGCTTCTCTCTCTCTTCAACCTTCCTTGGAGCTTTCCTCTCAACATACTAACCAATTGATTGGTTAGGGGCTTCTTCTAAGAATAGAGAAGCAAGCAAATCAAAAGGTAAGATGTGATTTTATGGTTTTTTCTCTAATATTCTCAATGTTTTAACTTCTCAACCCCTCTCAAGCTTGAGAAGTTTCAAATGAATGGTTTTTCAATGCAAATTAGGCTTTCTAAAGAATTTTAATAAATAATCACAAAAAGTTGATCTTTATGCTTAAATTAGGATGTTTTTTATGTGTATATATATATATATATATATATATCTCTCTCTCCAAAGAATGGTCATTCCTATGACAAATTCTCTATTCAAATGATGCTTTTCATGGAGCAATTCTTAATTCTAAAATCAAACTCTATGCTAGTTAAGCTAGAGGCTAAAGAAATGGATTTTTAATGCTTTTATGTTACATGAATTATGATGAACTTATGATTTAGATCCACAAATTGGATTTAGATCTATTGATAGTTAATCTATTGTAATTGTATTACTAAGTTTTATTCTTTTCAAAATTATTGAAAATTATCAATAATAGCAGCAGAGCTATGGTAAAATTTTTATAAATTAATACATAAGTCATTTTTATGCATAATGTGAAAAGAAGACTTCCTACCATATTCTAGGATTAGTCATCCTATGCTAAAAGAATAATTCTCATCATATCCATGGAAAATTAATTTTGAATGTTTATGCATAAATAATTAATTAGAGAAATTTTTTTTTTTAGTAATTTCATTTTTATGATAAAAGACAAATTTCCATGATAATGGAGATCCATGTATTTTCAATGGAGAAAGAGAAAAATAGGTATATTAAAATAATGAATATTTTCATTTAAAATTAAAGAGAAATTTTAGATAAATTATTTTTATGCATGAATAAATTTAAATGATGAAAGAGGAATTTTCATAATATTTGAAATTAAATCATTTAAATGGAAAAATTGGAATTCTTGTCATATTTAAATTAATGGATATTTTTATTTAATTTTTAAAAGAAATTTTAGTTTAAATTATTTTATGCATGAATAAATTTAAATGATAAAAGAGGAATTTCCATCATATTTGGAATTCAATCATTTAAATGGAAAAAGAGGAATTTCTGGTATATTTGGAATAATGAATATTTTTATTTAATTTGAAGAGAAATTTTAGATAAATTCATTTTATGATAAAAGAGAAATTTCCATGACAATGGGAACCTAATCCTTAAATGAGGAAAAGAGGAATTTTAAGCTTATTTAAAGAAATGGATAATTGTATTTAATTAAAAGAAGAATTTTTAGGTATTTAAGTAGAGAAAGATTTGAATTAATTTTTAATGACAAAAGAGGAATTTTCACCATAATTCTACCTAGGAAATTAAGGTTGAGAAATTAAATGGTAGAAAGAACATCTTTAGATATTTGACATGGTTAAATCACCAAATTGGTATTTACCAAAAGAAAAAGATTAAATGGAAGAAGAGTATTTTCATTAAAACCCGATATTCTCTAATAAAACCATTTCTTAATCTACTATGGAAAAGAAAGAATGAAATTCACAAAGTTGAAATATCCTTACGACGATTAGAAGTTCAGTAGTTGTTTATTTGAGAAAATCCTTGTTAGAATTAAACCGAATGATTTTGGTTAGACTACGAGAGGGACAGACAGTAAACCTACTTGTCCATCTCTTGTCCGAATCAAGCAAAAACTTCGTGACCAATTCCAGTTCCTAAAAACAAAGAATAGACTACCGTTGAATTAAACTAATTTTCCTTTGATCGAAATCACCAAGAATCTAGTTGGACAATCAATCAAATGATGAGTAGATTACCCTGATGAGAGATCAAGGATTCTCATTTATGAAATTGGAAATTAAGGAAAAAGGGGTTTTGTGGAACCAATCTCAAACTGGGAATTTTACTTGCATAGAACCTCTGTTTTCATTTAAAGGACTGTTTTTACACCAGAATGCTGGAGGAAGCATTTGGCATGTGTTTTACTAAGAGGAGGTTCGTTGTGCAACAACTGGCGAGGAGTCGTCGAGGGACGTCACTCGCGACGGCAAAGCCTCCCGAGGTCTTGACCAGCCTCGGTACGGTTAAAATGGGGCGCTTCCGGTACGATGGGCGAGGACCGACGAAGCGGTCCCTGAGTGAAGTGCTAGGACACCTAAGTAGGATCCTAGAGGGTTTTTACTAGGTGATGCCACGGGCTCGCGTTTGCTAGGAGCCCATGCATGCGTGGAGGAAGATTCGGATGGACTAAAAAGAAAGATTTTCGTGAATCAAATTTTCATATTAGATCTCGTTGGTTGGCTAGTTGGTCTTCAACGGAGAGTCCAGATGACATATTTTGTAATATAATGGACTCTAAATTTTGGAGGATGATGATCAATAATATTATGATTTCTATTGATTTAAAGACATCTGAATCTGTTATAATGGCAATTTCATATTGGGTGTGTATGTAGAATGCCTACCTTAATTTTTGCATGAAACGCCGGCTAGGGAGCCTGGGAACCCTTTTCCTCGGTACCCAGGCAAAACATAACCAAATCTTTATAAAGGAATCCCATCAATACAGTGGTTGGGTGGTTGGTAAACCCATGGGCCGGTTGCCCATGGATCGGAGGATTCCTGCGATACCATTCATATAGAAATTGTTGCGTTAGTTAGATTAAGTCCTGAGAAGACCCTTAAAGGAGGAAAAAAGCAACGATTCTATGGACCAAGTGCAAGACTCTTCTTTGATCTGACCATGTGACTTCAAGTTTGGTCGGATCAGTTTGAATAGTTAATACTTTGACCCATTAGATTAATTCTCATGTTCGAAGATTTTCCCTGGAGGAATCGCGTGTGCCTTCTAGGCGAGGGAAGTTTTTTCGGTCTCGGAACCGCCGGACTAGTCTCTTGTCCGAACATTCATGGGCGAGGCCCCGCGTGTGGATCCCTGCCCCCCGCACGAGAGGTTGACGTTGCTTCCATCGCCAGTGCCCTTGGAGGGGGCACTGCGGAGGGGGCGGGGGTCTCACAGCTGGTATCACAGCTTTATTGAAAGCTAATGAGGAGAAATGAATTTTTATCAGAAAATTATAATAAAAACTCAAAAAGTTTTAAGAGCATTTACATATTGTATTTTCATTCCTTAAGCTTCATAAATGAAGATTTTTAATCAAAGAATTTGATTTTATAGATGGAAGTTCCACACTTATCTGGTGTTCCCGACCTCACTCAGTCACAAGACATGACTGCGTTTGCCTTCGAGCATCTCATCTCTTCCGCTACAACTCGAACGAGCCGAGCTAGACTCGCAGGCCATTTTGAGGATCTATATTTCCCTGACCCCGTGGAGAGACAGCAGCACAAGTGGTTTGCAGGCAGTATGTCCATGCCTCTTGCGACCAGCGTGCAATGCTGAGGCAGAATCTCTCATTAACCATGATTTTGATGAGGCTGAAAGTGATACATGGTGTTATTTTATATCACTCAAGGCCTCCAAATTTTAGACTTTCCTAGCAAATCTACAAACTCCTTAGTCTCTTTATTCCTAAGAAGAAGATAGTAGCTCCCTTGGCAGTAAGGGAACATTTGTATATCAGGGCATGTCTATAGCCCAGGACCGTCGTCTTATGCATCTCCCGAGGAGATTTTGACTTCTGGAGCCGAGCTACTCTATGTACATATTACAACCTTTCTATAAATAAAGAAATGTTTTGTGGAAAAATTCCTTGTTGTATAAGTGATTGTTTATATATATTTATTGACAAATTGGTGAAGTAAAATCTGTTACCGGACATATGTGTTATAGATCTCAGAAAAGATCATTTACCTTTTTTAAGAAATTATTTTTTGAACCTCTTAAGTCTTAGGATCTCGTGGATGATATCAAAAAATTTTTTAAATAATATATCATTTTTGGCAGAATTATGAGGCGAGGAAACCGTGGCTGTCAGCCATACCCTCTCTCTAATAAAGAAGAGCTTGACCCCGACGTTCGTAAGGCTCTTCACAAAACTCAGCCAGGACCCTTCAAAGGAGAAGGGGAGAACCTAGGCGAGGCTGTGGAGAAATGGGTGGAAGCTATGGAAGAGTATTTTGGTGTCACAGGCGACAATGAGCGGAGCAAAATGGCTCTTGCCAGGCTGAAAATTGTGAAAACAGCCAGGGTGGCATGGAGGAACCATTGTGACACCAACCATTTGGACAGGAATACCTAGTCCTGGAACGATCTTAAAGCCTATTTTGATATTGGATCTGGTTAGTTGGCCAGTTGGTCTTTAACGGAGAGTCCAGATGACATATTTTGTAACACAATGGACTCTCAATTTTGGAGGATGATGATCAGTAATATTATGATTTTTATTGAAGGTTTGTTTTAAAGGCAATGTGAATTTGTTATAAATGGAAATTTCATATTGGGTGTGTATGTGGAATGCCTACCTTAATTTTTGCATGAAATGCCGACTAGGGGGCCTTGGAACTCTTTTCCTTGGTACCCGGGCAAAACATAACCAAATCTTTATTGGGCCGGTTGGGGTTAGGTTGGATCGGAGGATTCCTGTGATACTATTAAGATAGGAGTTTTTGCATTAGTTAGATTAAGTCCTCAGAAGACCCTTGTTCTATGGAAGGGAATCAGCAGCAACTGTGCCTCGTTTAAGGAGGAAAAAAGCGGTGATTTTATGGACCAAGTGCAAGTCTCTTCTTTGATCTGACCATGTGACTTCAGGTTTGGTCGGATCAGTTTGAATAGTTAAGACTTTGACGTGTTAGATTAATTCTCCTGTTCGAAGATTTTCCCTGGAGGAATCGCCTGTGCCTTTTCTCGACGAGGGAAGTTTTTTCGGGCTCGATTTCGGAGGAACCGCCGAACTAGTCTCTTGTCCGGACATCCGTGTGGGCAAGGCCCCGGTGTGGATCCGTGCCCCGCGTGAGAGGCTAACGCTGCTTCTGCTGCCAGCGCCCTCGGAGGGGGCACCCGCGGAGGGGGCGGGGGTCTCACAACTGGTATCAGAGCTTTGTTGAAAGCTAAATGAATTCTTATCAGAAAATTGTAATAAAAACTCAGAAAGAGCATTTACATATTGTATTTTCATTCCTTAAGCTTCATTAATGAAGATTTTTAATCAAAGAATTTGATTTTATAGATGGAAGTTCCACACTTATTTGGTGTTCTCGACCTCACTGAGACATGACTGCGTTCACCTTCAAGCATCTCATCTCTTTTGCTTCAACTCAAACGAGCCGAGCCAGACTTGCAGGCCATTTTGAGGATCTATATTTCCCTGATCCAGCAGTGGAGAGACGGCAGCATAAGTGGTTTGCAGGGCAGTATGTCCACACCTCTTGCGACCAGTGTGCAATGCTGAGGTAGAATCTCTCATTAACCATGATTTTAATGAGGCTAAAAGTGATACATGGTGTTATTTTATATCACTTAAGGCCTCGAAATTTTAGACTTTCCTGGCAAATCTATTCCTTAGTCGCTTTATTCCTAAAGAGAAGATAGCAGCTCCCTTGGCAGTAAGGGAACATTTGTATATCAAGGCATGTCTATAGCCCCGTACCGTCATCTTATGCGTCTCCCGAGGAGATTTTTACTTTTGGAGTTGAGCTGCTCTATGTACATATTGCAACCTTTCTATAAATAAAGAAATGTTTGTGGAAAAATTACCTGTTGTATAAGTGATTGTTTATTAACGAATTGATGAAGTAAAATGTGTTACCGGACATATGTCATAGATCTCCAATAAGATCATTTACCTTGTTTAAGAAATTATTTTTTGAACCTCTTAAGTCTAAGGATCTCGTGGATGATATCAAAATAAAAATTTAATAATATATCATTTTTGGTAGAATCATGAGGCGAGGAAACCGTGGCCGTCAGCCAGACCCTCTCTCTGATGAAGAAGAGCTTGACCCCGATGTTTGCAAGGTTCTTCACAGAACTCAGCCCCAGGACCCTTCAAAGGAGAAGGGGAGAACCTGGGCGAGGCTGTGAGGAAATGGGTGGAAGCTATGGAAGAGTATTTTGATGTCATAGGCTACAATGAGCAGAGCAAAATAGCTCTTGCTAGGCTGAAAATTGTGGAAACAGCCAGGGTGGCATGGAGGAACCATTGTGACACCAACCATTTGGATAGGAATACCCAGTCCTGGAACGATCTTAAAGCCTATTTAAGGAAGAGGTTTTGTCCCCCGGGTTCTTAGAAACCAAAATGAATGAATTTTTAGAGCTAAACCAAGGGAGCAAAACCATCGAGCGAAGAATATCACTAGGCATTTACTCTTCTACTCAAGTATTCACTAAAAAGATGCAGGGGAGAAGAGAGCTTGAGCTCTTGCAAACGCACACACACACTCAAAAAATCCTAAAAGAGAACACACAAGGTGAGAGACTGAAAATCTTCTTCTTCTTCACACAACACTCAACACACCATATACAAAGATAAGAGTACACACCATATGAAAAGGTACTCAACCAAATACATACTAGGGTTCTCTATAGTGTGAAACCGACTAAATGAGCTGGTGCTATAACTATGCCAGTCTTAAGAATGGCTGTTACACAGCCTATCATCCCACTGGCCGCATATCACCCATGATCTCACCAACCATGCCAGTGGTGTAAGTGTGGGGCCTACCCCCCACCACCCACAGTGTCCACTGCCTCACTAGATGAGCTCGATATCTCAACACTCTCCCTCGAGCTCAACTCCATCTCATGTACACCAAGCGAAGCCCTGAATCCGTGGAGCTTCTCTGTACCCAATGCTTTGGTGAAGATGTCAGCGACCTGATCCTGTGTGCTGACATAAACAAGGTCAACGTCTCTAGCCAAAACCTTCTATGTGACAAAATCGTAGTGGACCTCTATGTGCTTTGTGCGAGCATGAAAAACTGGGTTCTTGGCCAACTGTATACTGCCAATGTTGTCACAAAAAATGACAACTTGTCTATCCAGTGATAGACCCAAATCTGCAAGTAGCTTTCTCAACCAAGCTACCTCACATGCTGCCATAGCTTTCTCAACCAAGCTACCTCACATGCTGCCATAGCAGCACCTCTGAACTCGGCCTCTGTACTGGATAGAGCAACCGTAGGCTACTTCTTGCTACTCCAAGTCACAGCAGTACTCCCCAAAGAAAACATGAAGCCACTAGTAGATCTTCTATTTGAGATACTACTAGCCCAATCAGCATTTATGTACCCATGTACACATATCTCTGTCCCAGTTTCATAAAATAGTCCACAATGCAAAGTAGACCTCACATACCTTAGTATGTGTCTCAATGCATCCAAATGTGGCTCCTGAGGAACCTGCATAAACTGACTCACCAACCCAACAGCATAGCTCAAATCTGGCCTGGTGATCGTCATGTAGATCAAGCTTCCTGCTATGTGCCTATACATAGTAGGATCCTCCAAAATCTCTCCTGAATCTGCACTCAACTTGCCATTCTGATCCAATGGCATTGAGATAGGCTTATAGCCTGTCACACCATACTTGGACAACATGTCCAAGCCATACTATCTCTGCAGTAATCCAATACCATGTGGTGACCTAATCACCTCAATGCCCAAGAAATATCTGAGCTCCCCTAGATCCTTCGTCTCAAACTTCTGTCTAAGCAGGATCTTTACATCAAAGATCTCTGCATCATGGTCCCCCCCATAATGATCAGGTCATCTACATAGATGATGACAACAAGCACAACCCCTCTATCACTGTGTCTCACATACAACGAGAAATCTGCATTGGCTACATGAAAGCCAATAGTGACAATATATTCAGAAATCTTGTCAGACCATGCTCTTGGTGCTTGTTTTAAGCCATACAAGGCTTTCTTCAACCTGCAAACATGCTTGGGGTGACTCATATCCTCATAACCAGGTGGTTGCAACATATACACCTCTTTTTGCAAATCCCCATGCAAGAATGCATTCTTTACATCCATCTGATGTAAAGACCGTTGCTTTGACACAGCCACTGCTATCACAACTCTCACTGTTGCCATCTTGGCAACTGGGCTGAAAGTTTCCTCATAATCAATGCCATATGTTTGCGCATATCCTTTGGCTACCAATCTAGCCTTGTACCTGCTTATGCTTCCATCACTGTTACGTTTTACTTTGTACACCCACTTGCATCCAATGGCTTTCTTGCCTTCAGGCAATTGCACTAAATCCCAAGTCTCATTTCCATATAGTGCATCCATCTCCTCATCCATATCTTTCTCCCAACACACATTTCCAACAGCCTCATCAATGCATGTGGGCTCTACAACCTGTACAACTTTTGCCATGTATGCATAGTGATGTGCCACATAACCATCATAGGTAAACCTCTGCACAAGATTCTTCACTCTCCCAGATCTTTGCAGCTTTGCATTCATGGCTTCCATAGCCTTCTTTACACCAGGTGTTCTCATAGTTGGTATCCCAACTCCTCATTAAGGCTCATCTCTGAGCCACTAGACTCTCCATCAACATGAGAATGCCCTGCAGAAATGTCAGGTATACTAAGGGGCTCAACCACTTTCTCTTTGCCTTTATGTGATGTACTAATCACATTTGTAGGACTGGTATTATATGCAGCCTGCCACTCCATGTCTATCAACTAAACCACTCTCATGGTCCACTCAAAGACTGTGACTGCTGACTTGCATTCTGTGCAACCACATTTCCACTAGACTCTCCATCAACATGAGAATGCCCTGCAGAAATGTCAGGTATACTAAGGGGCTCAACCACTTTCTCTTTGCCTTTATGTGATGTACTAATCACATTTGTAGGATTGGTATTATGATGCAGCCTGCCACTCCATGTCTATCAACTAAACCACTCTCATGGTCCACTCAAAGACTGTGACTGCTGACTTGCATTCTGTCAGGTATACTAAGGGGCTCAACCACTTTCTCTTTGCCTTTATGTGATGTACTAATCACATTTGTAGGACTGGTATTATGATGCAGCCTGCCACTCCATGTCTATCAACTAAACCACTCTCATGGTCCACTCAAAGACTGTGAGTGACTGCTGACTTGCATTCTGTGCAACCACATTTCCACTCACATCAGCCCCAATAGCTTCTTTTTCAGCAGCATGCCGGCTGCTCATCTCATAAAAAACAACATCCCTCCTTACCCTCAACTCACATGTAGTAGGGTTATAACACCTGTATCCCTTTTGCTCAAGGGAATACCCAATAAACACACATTTTTTAGCTTTTGGATCCAACTTAGTTCTCAGCTCATCTAGCACATGCACATATGCAATGCATCCCAAAGACTTTCAGATAAGACAAATTAGGTTTTCTGCCAGTAAACCTCTCCTCTGGAGTTACATCATGTATGGCTACAGTTGGAGTCTTGTTCATGATGTAAATTGCTGTAAAATAGCCTCAGCCCAATAGCTATGCGGCATATTCTTCTCTCCCATCAATGCTTGCACAATCTCAGCAATGTGCCTGTTTTTTCGCTCAGCAACTCCATTTTGCTGCGGAGTGTATCTACATGTAAACTATCTCTGAATACCATTCTTCTTCAAAAATTCAGAGAACTCATTAGAGAAGTACTCTCCCCCTCCATCTGACCTTAGGCACTTTACATGTTTCCCTCTTTTCTTTTCAACCATCACTCTGAAATTCTGAAAATGAGTGAACACCTCACCCTTCTCCTTCATGAAGTATACCCACACTTTCCTTGTGTGGTCATCAATAAATGTCACATAATATCTGTAGCTTCCCGTAGACATGGTCTTCGTAAGACCCCATACATCTGAATGCACAACATCTAGTGCGTTTCTGCTCACATTTCTGTCACGTGGAAATACATGCTTTGTTTGCTTTCCAAATTGGCATGCTTCACATATTTTCTGCATACCTTCAACTTTAAACTTTGGCAGCCTTATCACAATTCCTTTAGTCTGCATAGCACATTCACATGTCCAATTCTTTTATGCCAAATGCTTGTGTCTGCAACAATTCCTGAACCATTTGCAAACATCGTAGCACTCACTTCAGGCATGTTTACATTCAATGTAAACATTCTGCCCACTCTGTTGCCTTTTGCAACCAACCTGCACTTGTCTTTAAAGTCTTCAACATAACAACCATCAGGGTTAAACCAAACTTGCAAACCCTACTCAATCATCTGGCCAGCTAAAACCAGATTCTTTGTTATGTTCGGAACATGAAGTACATCTGCAAGGTACTTCACTTTGCCATTCTGCATAGATAATGGTACATCTCCAACATGGGCAATTGGATGAGCAGTGTCATCCCCTGTTTCCACAAAACCTGGTCTTTCAAGGTTTTTCATCTCCTTGAACCACTCCCCATGACTTGTCATGTGGTTCGAAGCACCTGAATCAACGTACCATACATCATCTTTATGTGCTGCTTCAACATTTTTAGACATGGCATTAACAACATGCTGCATATAACAAACAACCTTTCATTACCCTCATTGTTTTTGCTCGAGGATGCATAGTTGTTTTGCTGCAATTTCCCATTTTGCATGTCAGCCTGCTTCTTATAACAATCTTCCTGCACATGTCCAGGCTTACCACAATAAAAGCATCCACGTGTATCATTATACTGCCTTTGTCAATTTCCACGTGTATCATTATACTGCCTTTGCCAATTTCCACGACCTCTTTGACTCCCCCTGCCCTCTGAACTGGCCTCTTCCACCTGCGTGTTATTGTGAATTCTGGGACTTTTTTTGTTGCTGTTGCTGCTGGCCATAATTCTGATCACCTGTTTGGTCACCTCCTTGGCCGCGTCCACGGCCTCCTCTACCTCGTCCTCTTAGAAGGCCTATTGCTCTAAATTGTTTTTGTTTTGTGAAGACTGTTGGTCTTCACCCAAGCTCTTCTGTTCTATAATCAACATAGACACCAAATCTGTGAAATTGGGAATGTTTTCCCGAGTCTGAATAGACATCTTGAATGCCTTGGTCCAAGACCACGTAGACAGACTTTCACCTTATCATCATCATCTACTAAAACACCAATAGATGCAAGGGATTCCACAATACCCTTGATCGTCAATGCATAGTCATTCACAGACATACTCTTTTTCACCACAGTATGAAGTTCATTCTTCAACTGTATCTTTCGTGCCTTGGTATTTGTTTCATAGAGTTTTACCAAGGTGTCCCATGCCTCGTTGGGGGACTTGGCATCCTGTATGTGCCCAATCATGGTGTCCTGTATACTGATAGAGAGCCAATACATAACTTTTTTGGCTCCTTGGTTCCAATCCTTAAACTCTTTCACATCTAGAGCAGTCGGATTGATCTCCGGTATCTCCGGTGCCTCTTCATGCTCACCTTCTATTATGTAGTCCCCAGTAACTCTTTCCCCCATCAGGAAATTTGTCAACCTGAACCTCCAAGCATGGAAGTTGTTCTTATCAAGCTTCTAAGCAACAATCTAGTTTATGCCATCATTTGACATCTTGCCATACATACAAATTTACCAGAAACAGCACTTTGGTTTTGTCCTGCACAAACTACTGTATTTTCTACAGCGGTACTGTACTACACTCAAATGTCACAAACCAGTGACCTCAATGTGCATACATACACCCAATGGTTTTGTCCTGCACAAACTACTGTATTTTCTGCAGCGGTACTGTACTACACTCAAATGTCACAAACCAGCGGTACTGTACTACACTCAAACGTCACAAACCAGTGACCTCAATGTGCATACATACACCCAATGGCAATTGTTGACCTTTTTGCAGCACACACAATGTCTGCACAACCAATCTGTCTTCCTACAGTTCTTAAAACAGAGTTCTGCATAGAATCAATGACTTGCCTGCAGTGCTCGAAATCGCCTGCTTTCTGAAAAATGAAGGTGCTAACGCGCCCGAAACGCGTTTTCGGCCCAAAAAATTTAGTCCAATAGGACAGTATAGTTGCCCTATAGATTTACTCCCGTGAAGAAAGCTCCTCAATCAGAGATCATTTGCTGTTGCCTCCCGTAGAGCTCCCGACAAGGGTGTAGTCGCGCCAACACAAATAGGGAAGAGTAGGTGAAGCTCTTACCCTCATACCGCTTCCTGTGCTTCTCTTGCTTGCCGCTCAGCCCTTAGCATGAACCAAGCTCTGATACCATGAAAAGATGCAAGGGAGAAGAGAGCTTTAGCTCTTGCAAGCACACACACACACTCACAAAACCCAAAATAAAATAATGGGCATCTCTATAGCGGTTATGACTAACATTCCCTCTTGCTTGGACTAGAATTGACCTCAATTGCGTGGATAGTATGAGTGGAGGAGGTTTTGGTAAGAACAAAAAAACTTTTCTAGCATCCATTTGGCATCTTCAAACAAGATGATTCTTGAAAGTCACAAGATAAGTGTGGCATGTGTGTATAGTGGTGGTCTCATAGTCAATGATAGAATCAAGGACAAGATGTTCTTCTTCATCTACTAATTTAGGAGGTTCTTCTAATGTGAGAAACTAGAGGTCCTCGAAAAGGTCTTAAAAGCCTACTATGAAAAGAATTATGAATATGCCAATTGGAGGATATCTCCAACTTATATGCATTATCATTTATCTTTACAATTATTTTGAAAGATCCATAAAATTCTAGGAGCTAACTTTACTACAGGTTTGATCTCTATAGATTCGAGTCTCCTTTTCTCAATATGAAGAAGTACATGATTGCCTTCATTGAAGATAACATGTTTGCGTTTACAATTTGTCTACTTCATGTATTTCTCTTAAGCTTTTTGAATATTTAATTTTACTAACTCATGAATTTGGTCAAAGTCTCTAACAAAATAATATGCAACCTCTATAGAATGTGAAAGTTTAGTCGTAGGAGTTGGTAAAGCCTTACCATAGACTATCTCAAATGGTGCTTTCTTAATAGCAGTATGAGGAAAACTATTATATGTAAATTGCAAAATATGTAAATGCTTATCCCACTACTCATGCTGAGATGAGACATATGATCTAATCAAGTCAATAATTGTACTATTTTTTACTTCGATTTGTCCATTAGATTCAGGATAAAAAGCAATAGAGAAATCAGGTATGGCTGTCACACAGCCTATCATCCCACTGGCCGCATATCACCCATGATCTCACCAACCATGCCAGTGGTGTAAGTGTGGGGCCTATCCCCTTGGCGGGTCATCAGTGTGTCCACCGCCTCACTAGATGAGCTCGATATCTCAACATTCACCACCTCTAGACGAAGAGCAACTTATGGCCAGGCTCATTCGGGGAATGAACGAACCCTTAGACACACTGGTCAAGAATGCCAAGCCAGTTTCCATGGTAGAAGCTGTCAGAATGGCGAAGGACTTCGCCAAAGCCTTTATCCTTAAAGTCCCGCCAAAGCTAGCTCCCTCATCCTTCAAAAGATTTCAGACATCGGAAGTTCTTCCAACCTTCCGCCTCCAAAGAGACACCAAGGTCCCAACCAAAATCTAGAGACGGGAAGTTTCAGGATTGAAGGAATACCTTTCCCTCGAAGTTCTTTCTTAGGAACTCCGGCTCTCTCAAGAATGCAAAGGGAAGAGCTTTGAAGTGAGAACACATGCTTCGGATGTCAGGGGTTTGGGCACCAGCTCAAGGATTGCCCATTTCCTTTTGTGGGCCAAGGAAGCCCGGGTCCCAGAATTCAAAGACAGACTCCTTCATATCAGTCCAATCAGGGTCCCCTACGGCGCCAAAATCAGGGCAATCCCAGAAGAGTGCCAGCTCAGCCCCTACAGCCTCCATGTAAAGCAGTCGCCATTAGGGCCAAAAACGGCTAGAAAAGGGCTGTTTGTTAATCTAAGGATTAAGAAATTGTCCAATTGTGAATTGATACGTATGTTGCGTGACGAGTGGTGATCAATGCAAGGATGCAACACAAAAGATTCAAGCAAGAAAACAAGTGACATTCTTATTTAGGGCTCTTGTAAAGAGTTCCAAGTTGTAGATGAGTGTGGGAGTGGGCTTAAGAATAATCCCACATGGGAAGTTTTGGGAGTTTTAGAGTTTTTGTATAAAAAGTGGCTCATTTGAGAGCTTATGGACACATTGGGCTAAACTCATGTTTGAGCTCTCTTGAGACTAGCTCTCCCTCTTTTTTCATAGAGGTGCAAGCTCTTCTCTCTCCCCATCTACATTATTGTATGAGCAATGTTCTTTTTTTAATTCAATGCAATGAGATGATGTTTGTCTCTCTTCTCATGTCTATTCTCTAGTGTGCATGTTTCTTTGTTGATAGCTTCAAGGTTTGTGTGCATGCTAGGGAAGTAAGTGCTTGAGAATGAAGTATGCTTTGAGCTTGTGTATGCATTAGCTTAGCCTTCTTCTTGTATTGGATGCATGAATGAGTGGGATGATGAGTGAATGAGTTATGGCAAGACTGAGCTTGTGTGTGTGTTAAGTCTTTGTCAAGGTAGTGGTATTCTTAGCATTCTCTCCATTTGTGGATAAGCTTTTGTGCACCGGTACGGGTTGAATCCCTAGCTCCGAAAGGGATGCAAATCCCGTTGGATTGAGCTACACATGGATCATACTACTCATGCTACAAGTGAGAGAGTTTTCGTCTCTCCATTGGCGCCGCTGTCTGCCGGGGAAAAGACTCAAAACCGGTTGAGAAGCTTGCATTACTACCACTATTTCTTTTTGTTTTTAGGTTTAGGGTTAGCATGAGTGTGGAATCTCGGAGCTAGTGATTAGAAGAGAAAAAAATAGATTAGTACTTACTTGTACGGTTGAGATCTACTCCCGCTAATGTTTTCTCATTCATGTATATGCTTTCCATGGTTGTTTTCATCGTTGTGTTCATTTTTTGTTCATAGATTAGAAACGAAAATCTGAATAATACATTAAGCTCAATGCATTATGTGTGAGCTTAATTATTGTGCATTAAACTTGTGCTTAAGGCAATATTCCATAATGCATAATGCACTACCCGCAGCAGTGGAGGCGTGAAGGAGAGGCCGGTGTGAAGTGGCCGCAAGGAGTTGTAAAAAATAAAAAAAAACAAAAAAAAGCCACCTGGCCGCTAAAGGGCTGTGTGGAAGGCGATCGGCAGCTGTGAAGGGCCGCAAGGAGGAAGGCGGCGAGAAGTCTGTGAAGTTGTCTCGCCATAGCCAGCACTTCTTTTGAGCAGGCGTACGCTGCATGTCTGTGTCGTCTCTGTGGAAGGCGTCTTTGCACACGCCTTTCCCTAGAGAGTGTTCGGCCGTTTCATCCTCTCTCTTAGATCTTATCTCCTTCGTTTCACAGGAAGGTGTGGAGGAAGGTGCGGAGAAAGGAGTGTGAAGGAGAGGAGAAGGTGCACAGCCACGAAGTGGCTGTAAGGAGGGCGGCTGCTACTGTAGAGAGGCCGGCGAAGACCGTGAAGTGGCTGGTGGGGTCAGCCGGTTAGGTGGCTGCTGAAGGCCGAAAGCAAAAAAAAAAAACAAAGGCCGGCAAGGCCCAGGCGACTCAAACGGTGAAGGGCTGGTCGACGACGGAGAGTAGCCGGCGGTGGTGAGAGCTTAGAAGAGAAGGCGAGTGGCTGGCCGTAGAAGGTGAGGCCCAGGCGACTCAGACGCTGAAGGGCTGGTGTGCGAAGGTCGGCAGCAAGAAGATGACCGGCTGCAGCTAAGGGCCGCGTGGAAAGAGCGCAAGCAGAGGGGCGAAGGCACTGGTGGCCGGGCCTCGGCTGAAAGCTGCGAAGGTGGTGGCTGGCGAGAGGCAGTTGCTTCTGCAAGAGAAGCAGAAGGCGAAGTGGGCGCAAGGAGGCTAACACGCAGGCGAGAGGAGGCGAAGGTTGACGGTGTGGCTGCTGGATTACAGGGGAAGAAACTGGACATCTTGAGGGGATGGAGAGGAATCTTACATCCTCTCCCACTTGAAAAACGCGAGATGTCCTCATCTCGCAACTGGGGGTAATCCTGCATCAGCTCGGCTTCTTTCTCCCAGCAGGTGGCGTCTTCAAAAGGATAGAACTTCCATTTGACTAATAATTCTCTCATAATGCTATTCGTGACAACCTTCTCTAGAACATCAAGGATTTCTTCAGGTTGGAGTTCCATCTGTCCTTGGGTTGAAGAAGTTAAGAGTTCATCATTAAGCACATGATTCGGGCTCTGACATGAAATACATTATGTACTTTGAGATGAGGAGGCAGAAGAAGTTCATAGGCTAAGTCACCTACTTTCTTTGTAATCAGATATGGCCCATAGTATCTGGGGGATAACTTCTTGTACTTCCCGAGAGATAGAGAACTTCTTTTGGGGCGTACTCGAATGAAGACCATATCTGCTTCTTCGAATTTTCTGCCTGACCTCTTCTTATCTGCATACCACTTCTGTCTATCCTAGGTAGCTTTTATATCCTTGCGGATTGACTGCATCTGCTGCTCCATGTCGTCAAGCATCTGTCTGGACATCTCGACCCTAATCAATGGGTTGGACCAAGTTAATGGTGTTAGGCAGTCTTGCCCATACAGAGCTTTGAAAGGGCTCATCCTGATACTTCGGTGATAAGAAGCATTGTAGGCGAATTTGACTAGGTGCAGATAGCTTAGCCACTTCCTAAGTTCCCTGCCACAGCATGACCGAAGTATATCTTCGATTACTTGCTTCACCCTTTTTGTTTGACCACCATCGGTCTTGGGGTGGTAAGTTGTGTTGAGATCCAAGAAAGTTCCTACTGCTTCGAAGAATGCAGTCCATAATCTTGATGTGAATTTGGGATCTCGATCACTTACTATTCTCGTGGGTAGGCCATGCAATCTGAAGATTTCCTTGAGAAACACTTTGGCCACATCCGCCCCGTTGCAGTGTGGGTTTCTTTTACTAGAATCAGATGGGCAACTTTGGTTAGTCTGTCAACTACCACGAAGATGGAGTTGTAACCTGATTGCACTGAAGGTAGTCCCGTAATAAAATCCATACTCATACATTCCCATTTCATCTAGGGGATGTCTAATGGATGTAACTTCCCAGGCATTTTTACTCTCTCGGCTTTGACTTTCTGACATATCAGGCATTGACGTACATGATTAAGTACATTCTTTTTTAGTCCAAGCCAAAAGAAGCTTTTCTTTACAGACATGTAGGTTTTGATGAAACCTAGATGTCGTGCTATAAGGCTATCATGGCTTCATTCATAATTTGACCCTTAGTTCCCTCATCATTGTTGGGAATGCATAGTAATTCCTTCATCCAAGCTATACCCTTGAACTCGGTTCAACTCCTGAGGAGTTTTGCTTTCCTGCATAAGTAGGGTAGCAATAGGGCCAAAGAATCTATCCTGCATGATCTTCTCTATTGCTTCATTAATAAATGGATTTGACACCACTCTGATTGCAAGCAAGGAGGCGTTTCTATTGAGAGCATTTGCTACCACATTTTCTTTGCCTGGGCAATACTTGATTGCATCATCCACCTTCTTTGGCACATGTTGAGATCCTTCTGAGTGAAGATCCACTTTAAGCTCTGATGATCTATCATCAAAGTGAAGCTTTGACCCAATAGGTAATGTCTTCCACAACTTCAGGGCATAGACTATTGAAAGTAGCTCCAGGTCCTCGACAACATAATTTCTCTCATGCGTTCTAAGTTTTCGGGATTCATAGGCCACTGCATGACCTTCCTGTGCATGAGCGCTCCTCCCAGGGCAAAACCACTGACATCAGTTACTACCTCAAAGGGTAGAGAGAAATTTGGCAACTTTGGAACAGGATTGGTTACCAAGGCGGTCTTCAGCTTATCAAAAGTGCTCTGACACCTGGCAGACCATTGAAACGGGGTATTCTTCTTGAGAAGATTAGTCAGGGGGGAAGCTATGAGAGCATACTTAGGTATAAAAATTCTATACCAAACCAGTTAATCCCAAGAATCCCTTGACTTCTTTCACTGTCTTTGGTTCAGGCCAATCTATGATTGCTTGGACTTTTGCGGAATCTAGAGAAATTCCGTCTTTGGATACCAGAAAGCCCAAGTATTCAACATGGTCGACAGAGAAAGTGCATTTGGTCTTTTTTGCAAAGAGTTGGTGCTTCCTTAGAATCTCAAGAACTTTACGGATGTGAGCTTCATGGTCAGCTGCATTCTTTGAGTAAATCAGAATATCATCAAAGAAAACAAGAACAAAATCATCTAAGTATTCTCTGAGAATGTCCTGCATTAGGCAATTGAATGTAGTTGGGACATTTGTCAATCCAAACGGCATGACAATAAATTAATAGTGCCCATAGCGAGTATTGATGGTTGTCTTCGGGATATCTTAATCATTAATCCTGATCTAGTAATACCCTTATTTGAGATCTATCTTTGTGAAGATTTGGGCTCCATTTAGCCTATCCAGAAGCTCATCAATTCTGGGGATAGGATACTTATTCTTAACTGTCGATTAAGTCCTCTGCAATCAACACAGAGTCTTAACATTCCATCCTTCTTTTTCTGAAAGAGAATTGGCGCTCCCCAAGGTGAAACACTGGGTCTTACAAACCCTTGTTCTAACAGCTGCCTAAGCTATTCCTTGAGTTTAATGGCTTCAGGGACTAGCATTTTGTACGTGCGCTGGGCTACTGGTGGCTGAGCTTCGGGAGTCAATTCTATCTCATGATCTACTTCCCAAATCGGAGGCATCTTAGTTAGCTCTGCTGGGAATAAATCATCATACTCACTTAACAATTCTAGTTCTTTAGCCTTTAACTTTGTGTCTACCGGATTCATTTTGACAACATAAATGAGCTGCTTCATTCTAAGTCCTTTCAGTAACCTAGAAGCTTTTTCTAATTGCAGATCTGGGGATCTAGAAATTCCAGTTCCTTGAACTTTGTTCCCATGAAAGTCACGGAAGGAAATTGTTCCATTGTGACAGTGAATGTCAGCTTGATTTTTTATGGAGCCAATCCATTCCAAGGATTCCGTTAAAAACTCCCAAAGGTAAGACTCTGAACTGGCAGTCAGTTACATTCCCATCTAGATTAAACTGAATACAATTTGACTCATGGTGAGTGAAAATAATCTTCCCACTGGCCAATTCAACTTGCATAGGCTTCCCTGATTTTTGTTCTAAGACTAGCTTACGCAAGCATCCTGGGAAAATAAATGAATGAGTACGGCCTGAATCAATCAAAAGCTTAAATGGCTTACCCTTATACTCAGCTAGAGCATGGATAACAGAGAATTGACGATTTGTACCTTGGTTTTCAATTGCGGCATAAATCTGACCTCTTTCCTCTTCCACTACTTTTGCTATCATAACTGCTCTGGCTGCTCTGCAGATTGGGGCAAAACTCTTTCTCTTTGGTTACCCCAGTTCTGGGAGGGATTTCTAAGATTACTCTAAACAAAGGCAGATGGTTGAGCTGGAGTCCTCCTGGGATTGCACTGATCCTGGTCAGAACCCTCCAGGATCCTCCTTAGGTGTCCTGGCACTTCACTCAGGGACCACTTCGTCGACCCTTGCCCATCGTACTACCGGAAGCACACCACTTTTCAACCATACTGATGATGGTCAAGACCTGGGCAGGCTTTGACGCGTGAGCTGTCCTTTGAACACTCCCCGCCGCCAGCTGTTGCAAGCGAACTTCCCTTAGAAAAACATATACCAAATGCTCCCTCCAGCATTCTGGCATAATAAGACAGTCCTTTAAGAAAACAGGGTTTCTATGTAAGTTTTCAGTTTGATTTTCAGATTTGGCGGGAGTTTTGAGTGTATTTTTCTAAACTGGTCACACCTTCTTTTCTCGAAACTGACGAAAGAGTTTGGTCTTGGTCATAGTCTGATTCAAGGTTCGAGTTGGATAAGATTTTTTCGGAACAATCTTTCTCGAAAAGGTTTGATAATTTAGTTACTAATTTACTAAATTTCTTTCTTTGAATATTCACTTAACTGATTTCTAAATTAGTTACGAATTCTAATGAGGAATAAATTAATCATTTATCTAAATATTTCGATCTCGATAGATTTCCTGAATTTTCTTTTTACAATCCGTGTGAATATAAAATGATAGAAATTTCTCTCTTAGAGTATTTAATTATTCATTTATCAAATACTCATAGAATTTAAGAGAATTCTAATTTTGATATAAAATTTCTTTATGCATCTATTTATGCATAAAAATCAACTTCAATGGGAATGACACTTTTATATAAAAGAAAATCCTTTTATGCATCTATTTATGCATAAAATCAAATTTAATAGGAATAACACTTTTAAAATAAAAAGAATTTCTTTATGCATATATTTATGCATAAAAATCAATTTTTATAAGAATAACAATTTTATGATTAAAAAAATTCCTTTATGCATCTTTCTATGCATAAAAATCAAATTTAATAAGAACAACATTTTTGTAATTAAAAAAATTTCCTTTATGCATCTTTCTATGCATAGAAATCAAATTTAATAAGAATAACACTTTTATAATAAAAAATTTTCCTTTATGCATCTTTCTATGCATAGAAATCAAATTTAATAAGAATAACACTTTTATAATTAAAAATTTTCCTTTATGTATCTTTCTGTGCATAGAAATCAAATTTAATAATTAATATCAGTGATATCGACGCATATTCATAGGTGAATATGTACATGGAGTAATTAGAATATTTCTTTTAGATGCAAAAATGGTGGGAATTACTCTTTTGTAATAACATAAAAACAAACTTTATTTTTCACAAAATTCTGGAAAATTTTACCTTAATCTCCTTTGTATGGCTGACCATTTCTCATTTTTATCTTTCTTCACTTAACTTAGTTAACCCAATTTAGAATTATAGAACTCTAATCTACACAATTTTCTAAATTCAAGAGAGTAAACAATAAGAAGAGTTTAATTAATCACTTAGTTAATCTTTCTAGGATTAAGAAAGGTTGGAATGTAAAGAAGAGAAGGGGGTGGCCTTTTCATCAGGCATAGCATTTGAATTTAATTCAATCATTTGCAAAACATAAAAATCAAGAAAACCATAGATTTTTCATTAAAATTCGTAAACAAAGTAAGAAAATTAGCTTACATGGAACTTGTAAGCTCTCGTTTGGCTTGAGGGATTGAGGGTTCTACTCTTGTTTGAAGGAATAGTGGCCACCAAATCAGTTTGGAGAGGATTAGGTCAAAAACAACTGAATTATTAAAAAAATTCAATGTAGATGGCTCAGGACAGGAGTAGAGTAACAGTGCATAAACATTTTACAAAAGGGGGAGGCTTCTATTTATAGGAAAAAGTGAGCCTTTAACCAAGCAAACTAATTCTACAATTTTCCAGATCAGTTTGGTCAATTTTTGACCATTTTTGGGTCAGTTTAGCTTACTTTTTGGATCTAGATTTGAAACAGGAGAGAGGAGAGATGAAAATATCTCATTCTGTTGATTATAAATTTGGGGTAATGATGAGAAAAAGGTGCCTACTTCATGAGGGGATATCCCCACACTAAGGTGTCAAAATTCAGTTTTTTTAAAATTCTTTTCTTTGGTCCTCAGTCCACTCTTCATCTTATGTGAGCATTTACTCATTTTGGGGGGGGGGGGTTCTTTTATTCTTCAGTTTATCTCCTCCCTACATTTGGATTAATCTCATTGGCATGTCAAACCTTTGTTTGGACCTTAATCCAAAATTTTCTGAAAACAGGGAGGACCCTTAGGCTAAGGTCTTTTGTGCACATTATAATTTATTTCTATTGCACCTTAGGAATTTCTTTTTAAACTTCTGTTTTGGGGGAATTTATTTTAATAAGAAGGGATATTTTTCCATCCAAAGATATCTAAAAACTGAATTACCTCTCTCTAGAATATTTTCTCTCTCTAAGCCAAAACAGGTAGAAACAAGATCTTTTATTATTCTGAAAAGGGGATTGATTACAGGGGAAGAAACTGGACATCTTGAGGGGCTGGGGAGGAATCTTACACATTAAGTAGCTTATAAGGCGACATTAGAATAGACAGGGTAAGTTGATTTTGAAGAGGAGGAAGAGGCTTCTTCTTGACCCTGACCTGTGCTAGGGGGTGAGTGGCTAGGCTTGTGAGACTTTATAAATTCTTGTAAGTCCGAAATCTCTTCGAAAGTGATAGTGGGATATTAAATGTGGGTAGCATCAAAATTGTATTGTACATTTGTTAGCATGGCTTCTAAGTGCTTGTAGATATTAGAGTAGAGTTTTAGAATGCCAAAAGGATGATATAAAGTGGACTCACATAAATTTAGATTTTGGTGAGTGTTATATACTTTAAGTCACCCATGACTTATAATCCATTGGTAACTATGTGCTACTACCTCATAGTTGGTCGGTGTCTCAAGAATGTCATCTTGGACAAATAGGTCTATTTTTTTGACACTGTTGTCCAGAATTTCTCAATTTTGGAGGACCCAACACCACTATGGAGGTTTAGCACTATAGGATGTAAAGGGTAGAAGAATATGTCTTGGGGATTAGTTAATACTAAGTCTCCCCGCAAAACTCCAATTATTATGGTAGGATCAGCATCTCTTTCAATATTTTGTTTAATTAGGGTTAATTTTCCTAGGCCCATATCTTCAGATAGATTTATGTCATACTGAAGTAAAGAAAGTGTTAGTGTAGACAAAAACAAGGTGAAAGTTTGAGGAGGGGCCCGAGGAGTTACTGGCAACTGACCCAACTTGGAGGCACACTCAAGGAGGAGGAGGAGGCAAAGATCATCATTAGGCTCCGGCCGCTAACTTCGATCTTGGATTGCCAGCCGACCCTCTAACTCTTGTACTCGGGAGTCAATGTTGCTAAGGAGGTTTGAAATTGCCGTTTCCCGTACCATCCTCGTAGCATCTAACTCCATGAACCTTCTAGTTGCGTCCTCTTGGGAACGCTTGGCCGTTGCTTCTCTTTCTTGAGCTTTGGTGATTTGTTGGAGCCTTTGGGCAGCCAGCCGTTGAATGTCGTGTAGTTGTTGTGTAAGCTGCACCATTGCCTCTTGGTGTGCCAACTCTTTTCTTTGTACTTCGGTCTGGCTTGCACTTATTGTGTCGTTAAGTGTTCTAATATTTTCTACATGGGTCTTTGTTTGTTTGTTCCCTTGTGCTATAAATAAGTTTCCCTTTCCTCCACTGCCTTTAGCTGTGAGGTTCGTTGCTGGATTTGGCTTTGCAAGTCTGCTTCCCTTGCCCTGGAATTGGTTTGGAGCTCCTGTATTTTCTCGTCATGAAGTGTAGTGAGCTCATTGTTGTGGGTGACCTCTTTCTGAAGCTACTCCTTAGCTTGTTCTAATTTTGCTTTGAGGTCCACATTTTTCTTGATTCTTTGCACAATTGTTTGGCTGAGGACCCTGTTATTGCTTTACAGGGCTTTATACCTATTCTCTTGCTCTTCCGTGGCCTTCAAGCTCTTCATGATTACATCCTTATGGGTAGCTTCAGCTACTCCCAAATGGTCTTTTAATGTTTGCACTTGTGTGCATGCATCGTTAGCCTGTTTCCAAAGGGATGCATTATGGTCGTGGAGCATGTGCGTTGTAAGGAGGTGGCACCACCAGACCTTTTGTTCTTGCTCCCATATTGAACTAGTGCTTGCTTCTTCGTCCAGCCTAGTCTATGGTTGGTTGAGCAGCTCATCTAGTCCTTCCATGGTCTCTTGCAAGAATTATTGATAGTCCATGTTTTATAGGGAGCCCAGTTGGGGTATTCTTACTCCATCTTCCAACCGCCTTCTCTTGCTTGGACTGGATGGCTCTGGACTTCGTTGTCTTTTGCTTGCTTCAATTGGGGCCTCTGTTTCTTGTACTTGAGCTGTGGCCACCTCAACGCCTTATCTTTCCTCAACTTGTATTGGTGCCTCTTGTGCGGGCACTGTCTCTATTGGCGTGTCTGCCAGAGCTAATTCTCTGAGGGGAGATAGATCTATAAATATCAGTTGAGCCGAGCTTATCGGAGGAGTAACTTGTTGTAGGGGCCCATGTGTGGCTTGGCTGATATTGGTCTCTTGCAATGCCTCTGGGTATGTTCAGATCTCCTGGGACACTTCTGCCCTCGAATATTTATGACTCAGTAGCTATATCTAGTATTACTCCCCTCATCTTCTTATCTGTCTTCTTCCTTATCCCCTTCTTGATATCCTTCATGATTGCCTGGGTCTCCATCAAGATAGCATGTCCCTCTTGCATATCTTTAGTTGTTAATGCGGGTTGTTCTGGCAGCAGTGCTAACTGTAAGTGCTACACTGGTGGTTCGGGCTCTGGGAGAGACCTTTTGGCTACGTGATTTAGAACTTGTGTGAGTAGGTATGGGTTACAGATTTTTGATTGGTGGGCCTTTAAGTAGTTCTCCATCTCTCTATGGACATAGTAGGCCCAATCTTCTTCTTTCTCCTCATGTACCTTTGCAATTCGGTTCAAGGGCACCCTGTTATATCTATCCATGGGCTTCACCTGCATCATGAAGGACATGGCCCTGCAAGCTTTTTCTATAGCCTCATCACGGATGTTTTCGTACTCAGCCCCATTTGAGTTGTAAGAACTTTTCTTGAGCATTATATCCAGAGGCATTTTCTCGATGGCATGGGCGTGGACCTTGACTGTGGGTGGGAGCTGCAAAGCATCCCATATGAGCTCTTCTACGATGAGGAGTTTCTCGGTAGTGCCGTTAGCCTTGGTGATAGTTCCCCCTTTTGGTGCCCTTGTCATAGGTCTTGAGGTACTCGGCGAGCGCAGAGTTCTGTGTCGATACTTCTTGGGAGTATCTGTGCCATTTTCCCCAAACCAACCTTGTCGAGATTTGCCTTGACTTTGGCCTCCTCCAAAATTTGGAGGCATTCTGGGTTGTGGAAATGTAGGGCTACCTTTCCATGGGCCGTGAGGGCTTCTTTGCTGATGATGGCCCCATGGAAGGCCTGGGCATAAGGGCCCAAAAAGTTCAACTTTGGGACCTGCGCGCCTGGCCTCTTTCTCTAACTTGTTAGGGATCTAGTGGTGCTGGCTTGAGTGGCAGCAGCTGGGGTCTTGAGAGCTTCCGACTCTGAGGCCGACATCTGTACACATGAACAGCACATTAGTCTTTCGACAGGTGGTGGGGTTGATACCATCTTTTTTTTTGGGTTAATGGGTAATTGGTTAGTTGAATTGAGGAGTGTGTTCATGCAGGAGCAATCATAGGTGTGTTAATGACAAGGGAAGGCTATGGTGTGAAGGTGCAGGATTAGAGTGGTTTTGTGAATCTACAGGCTGTGAAGTTAGGTTCCGCGAAACAGTGAGGTTCCATGAACCGGTGAACCATTGAGGTTCCATGAAAAAGTTAGGTTCCGTGAAAAAGTGCAGTTCTGTGAACTAGTTAGGCGTGAACCATTGAGGTTCCGTGAAAAAGTTAGGTTCCTTGAAAAAGTGAGGTTCCGAAAAAAGTGAGGTTCTGTGAACCTTTGAGGTTCCGTGAACCGGTTAGGCATGAACCATTGAGGTTCCGTGAAAAAGTGAGGTTTCGTGAAAAGTGAGGTTCCGTGAACCGGTTAGGCACGAACCGTTGAGGTTCCATGAAAAATTTAGGTTCTGTGAAAAGTGAGGTTCCGTGAAAAAGTGAGGTTCCGTGAAAAAGTTAGGTTCTGTGAAAAAGTTTCGTTCTGTGAACCTTTTAGGTTCCATGAAACTGCAGGTTCACGAACCTGAGATTTCAAGAAAACGCAAGGTTGAAATATCATGAATCTTTAGTTAAGGTTGTTTATGAGGGTTTTCATTTTTTCTTTCATTGTTATGAAGATACCATGAAGAAAGTTTTTAGAATAATCATGATAAGCAATGCCAACAAGATTTGATCAATCATGAAGATCAAAAAATACAAGAAGAAAAAAGAAAACGAAAAGAAAAAGGATCAAGCTCCCACCTCAAAAGGAGACAGTCGATTAAGTCCAAAATTCGGGATGGCGGGATGGCGGGATGGAAGATGCACATCGATCAAGAGCAGAAGCAACATGCAATCGAAAGTAAAGGTCACACGATGCAAAATGACAAAAGAGGAAAGAAATTTGATTTTATAACACAAGCGTCGGACAGGGCGGCTACCTTAATGAAGAAAACCACGTGGCGTTACTTGATTGGCCCATGAGAAATTACCGTTTCACGGCGTGAATGTTTGTGAATTTGTTCACGGTATAAACCTTTTTGAATTGGTTCATGGCGTTAAAGAGAATATGGGGGACAGGGTGAGCTTCAAAACCTAGCAACCAAACACACACACACACACACAAGAGAGAGCAAGAAACAAGAGAGAGATGGATAGCTAAATTTTCTTCTATCTTCTTCTTCTCTACTCAACCAACATAACATAAAGATAAGAGTACACACTATATGGGTTAGTACTCAACTACTACAACATACAAGGGTCGGTCCATAACGTGAACCCGACTAAATGAGCTAGCACTATAACTATGCCAGTTGTCAGGCTAAAATCTGAGAGGTGTTTTTGGTCAGTGTACATATGGTGCATGTGGTGTGTGAATAAATTTTGCCCTGAATGCCCTGGCAAGTGTACAGGCCGAGCGGTTTGGTCGTGAGTGGGTTTATGCACGTGTTTCTTTCCGGAGAAAATGCTGGAGTTTGGAGTTTTTATGGCAACTGTGTGGTGTGCAGATGGTTACTAAGCAGAGCACCGACTGGGAAATTGATGGGTAATCATCGTGTTTAGCAAGTTAATGATGCAGCTGACGAGAATGCAGGCAACTTTCGCATTTTTTGGAAGATTCGGCGCGGTGGTATTTTCTGGAAAAGTATAAGGGGAAGGGGCTCTTGTAATAGTAGTGGTGACCATTACTTAGTGTTTGGGGGCTTTTAAAAAAATAATAAAAAATATTGTATATGGCCAATTTAGAAGGCCACATGGAGGGAAAAGGTGGCGGCCAGCTTTGCTTCGAGAAGGTGACGGGCGCTCTGAAAAACGGTGAGGAGGCCCTACGTAAAAAGGAGAGAGAGTGGCCGCGTCTAGTGGGCGGTCGCCAGCTTAGAGCCCTAAAAGCTGGTGAAGGTGTTGAAGGCGTAGGAGAGGGGGTCGCCGTTTATACCTCTGAGGAGAAAACCAGTCGGTGTTCAGCAGGCAAAGAGAGAAGAGCTGGGGGGCCTCGTCAGTGTTGAAGCGACGGGCGCTGCAGAAGAAGACGCCAGAGCGAGTTGGCTGCAACAGAAAGAGGATCGTCGCCTTGCTGAAACGGGACGCCAGTGGTGTTGATTGAGGGCTGCCTTTTGTGTGTGGGGGCCTCATATGGCTGGGCGTGAGGCGTTGCTGGTGGGAGACCAGAGGAGCGCAGCTACTGGAGTAAGGTGACTGATTGAGGGCTGCCTTTTGTGTGTGGGGGCCTCATATAGTTGGTGTGGCGCTTGCTGCAGAGAAGGGAAAGGGAAGGTGGCCGTTTTTTAAGAGGAGCCAGGTACAGTAAAGGGGCGGACCCTTGCTAAGAAGAGAGCTGCTCGTCGCCTTCGCAAGGGATGACTCTGCAGAGAGAGAGAGATAAGGTGGTGACTGCCTCGTTGTGGAGAGTACTCTGGTGATAGCTGCAGAAGCAAAGAGAGAGAGTCGTGGTGATTGGAGCAGCAGAGAGGGCTGCTGTGAGGACAGTATACATGTGATGTGGCTTGGGCTAGGTATCTGGGATGCTGCGGTGAGCAGTGGGTTGTGGTGTTGAGGATTGTGCGAGGCTCTGGGGTTGGTGAGACTGCTGGTCACGACATACGGAGAGTGGGAGCTGCTGAGTGAAGGTTAGCTGGTGTGGGCGCCTTCTGGAGAGAGTAGCTGGTCTTGTGTGGGCGGTGATTGCAGGCAGTGCGTGGATGCTGACCAGAGAGGGAGCCTTGGGTTTTTGTGTGGATTGGATGCAGAAGTGGTGCTGATGTGTGGGCTGGAGACAGTGGGGCTCGCCTACGACAATTGGCAGGTTGCAGCTGGAGACAGAGAGTAGCCAGGCTACAGAGAAAGTGAAGAAGGGTTGCTGGTGTGGGCGCCCTCTGGAGATTACAGGGACCGGGAGACAGAGGCTTGGTCGTCAGACGCAAGGGTGTATTCCCTTGGCAGTAAATCCTGGCCGGAGTCCTGGTCTTTGGTGTATTTGCTGTGTTTATACAGTGTGTATGGTGTTGTGTGTTTGCTGAATATATCATCTGTTCATTGTGGTTCTGAGCTGTCTTATGGTGTGGGTGGGTGGCGAATGTTGAGAGAGTGTTCCAGCCGGTGGCTGGTGGTGCCCCGTTCGTGGTAGTTTTTCCAAGTTTGGGAGGTGGAAGAGCTATAGAGGCAGGTATTTCTTTCTTTTTTTCACCTCACATCCTTCTGGTGCCCCCACTGAGGAGTTGCTCAGGCATTGTGTGGCTGAGGAGTGGCTCAGTTGACAGAGGATAGCTCAGGGATTTCTCTTACGAGGGTGTATACCCCAGAGTGAGAGATTGAAGGAAGGTGTTTTTGGGTTTTTGCTTGGGATTGAAGTGAAGTTTGGGGGCTAAGATGATGTCTTACCCAGAGTTTTATGGTGGTCCGAATGAGGATGTGGCAGACTTCTTGGAAAGGATGGAGGTTGCATGTATAAGCAACCATATCAGTGAACAGGTACAGGTGTTGCGGCTGTTGAGCATCTGTTTGAAGGGAGATGCAAGGACCTGGTACAGGGCTTATGAGGAGTCGTTGAGGGATGTTGTTCCACGCATTGAGATGACTGAGGATGGATTAAAGACAGCACTTAGCAACAGGTTCAAGAAAGTGGAAGACCCAGACAAGGTTTGGCATGAGGTGCAAGCTCTGACACAAGGTGAGTTTGAATCAATAGATGATTATATGAAGAAATTTTCTTTGCTATGGGAGACTCTATGCAGGGCTTTGGGAGAAAATCAGGTGCCGCCTGACATGATGAAGAAAAACAAGTTTGTAGCCGGGCTTAAGAGGAGTATTCGCTGGAAAGTGGAATTGAAGAAGCCCAGGTCTTTTGAGGATGCGGTGGAAATTGCTAAGTCAAAAGATTGGAAACTGCAGCGGATGAATCAACTGGGGATGATTCCAGTTGTAGCACAGCCGGAGATTCGTAGAGTGGAGGCTACACCCATGAGTGCAGTGATGGAGAGGATGAAGCCCACTGAAGGTCAAGCAATGCAGATGGTGCCACAAGCTAGTCAGGGAGTACCTATGGTTCCTGCAGGTTCTGATGAGGGATTGCGGCAGGATATGAAGCAGATGGTTGATCTTATGAAGAATTTGAGCCTAAATTTAATGGGGAGTACAGGTGGTGGACGTGGTAGAGGCCGAGGTAATTTTCCTAAAGGGGGAGATGGACAAGCAGGATATGGACGTGGTCGCGGTAGGGGCCGTCATTTCATTCCTACATGCTGGAACTGTGGTGAACTTGGTCATCTGAGTACAGATTGTGATAAGCCTCAACGTATGGGTGGTGACATGTACCCACTACCTTCACAGCTGCCTGACAGGTCGAATGATTATGGTATTGATATCAGGGATCAAGCAGGTCCGAGTGGAATTACAGCTGAGGAGAAAGGAAAAACTAAGGTGATAGATGTGGTCACCCTTGAGAAGACGAAGGAAGCAGAAGCAGATGTGATGCCCTTGGGGAAACGGATGCCACAGGAAAGGGAAAGCAAGGATGTTGCAGGACCCAGCAAGAAGAAAGGAAAAGTAAAGGAAGGAGAAGATGTGAAGGTCAAGCAGAAGCGGAAGCCTCGTAGGAAGTTTCAGGTAACTGACTTTCCACTAGGGGGTGGGCAGGATAGTTATAGCTTGCAGGAGGATATGGCTGAAAGGAAGGCTAACATTACTTTTGGGCAATTGATAGAGTTAGCTCCCAATTTGAAGCGTCAGTGGAAAAAACTTGTGAATCCAAGAGAGAAGGAGCCGGCCAAAGGGATAGTGACTGTTCTATCTGTTCAGGAGTTGCCTGATATATGTCCTGTGGTGAATGTGTGGTATAAAGGGAAGAATCTGGGAGAGGCATACATAGATGGTGGAGCACAAATTTGTGTGATCACATTGGCAGCTGTGGAGAGGCTTGGTCTTGATTTTACTGAAGCATCTGGATTTCGAATTCGGCTGGCTAATCATCAGAAAGTCAAATGCTTAGGTATGGTTAAGGAATTAGAATTGGAAGCTTTTGATGTGAAGGTACTTGTGGATTGTCATGTTATGCCTGCAGGAATGGGTGCATTCCCCATTATTTTGGGAAGACCATGGCTGAGAGCAGTGAAGGCTGTTCAGGACTGGAGGAAAGGGGTCATTACTCTGTATGACAGGAGAGGGGATAAGAAGCAATTTAATATGGATAACCAGAAGCCTGTCAATGATGAAGAAGAGAGTGAAGCTGATTCGAGTGATGATACCAGTAGCACCACTACTAGTGAAGAAACAGAGGATACTTCATCGAGTGAGGAGGATGCAGAGATGGATGCCGTGGTTATTGATGAGGAAATGCTTAGTGATGAGGTTGCTGAACAGGAAGAAGCCATACATGAGGAATGCGAGGAGGCACAATTGAATCCTGAACAAAGGTATGCCTGTGATGTGAAAGAGTCTGTTTTTGAGTCTTTGGATAATGAACCTGTGTGGGATGAGTGGGAAATAGACAGTCTACAGGATGATGAACCTGAATTGGAGATGGATGATGAGATGTGCATGAATGTTAAAAAGGCCATGATCAGAATTGAGGCTATGAAGAAAGAGAAGCAACAGAAGACTTTGAATGATGCTGCTGCTATGGATGAGAGGGAGACTGCAATGGATGAATCTCTTGGTGGTTTTGATGAAGATGAGGATACAAGAACTGAGGTGGATGCTTTGGCAATGGTGCCTGTTGAAGAGGAGTTTGTTTTGCCTGTAGTGGCTGGTTTTGATGATGAAGCTTCTTATGCTGATGATGAACAGGAAAGTGTTATGGCACAACAGGTTTTTTTTGATGAAACTTTCATCAATTTTTACCCTCAGCAGGAGTTGCTGCACTGGTTCTCCGATATGGGTGGTGATCGTATCAGGGATATTGGGTTTGAGATGAGGCAAGATGGTGTGTATGTCAGGAGCTTTGTCTCCAGAAGTTCTGGTGTTATGTTGTGGGATGCGGGATGGCAAGACATGCCTTGGGTGGATGATAGAGTTTCTTGGATCATTTGGAAGAGAGATGTGCTGGTTACACTGTATGATGCTCAGAGAATTGATGGAGGGAAACGTGGTCATCGGAGGAAAACATGGTTATATGCTTTCTGCTGATCATAAATGATTCAGCAGGCTAGGGGTTGGGCAAAGTATGTCAGGCTAAAATCTGAGAGGTGTTTTTGGTCAGTGTACATATGGTGCGTGTGGTGTGTGAATAAATTTTGCCCTGAATGCCCTGGCAAGTGTACAGGCCGAGCGGTTTGGTCGTGAGTGGGTTTATGCACGTGTTTTTTTCCGGAGAAAATGCTGGAGTTTGGAGTTTTTATGGCAACTGTGTGGTGTGCAGATGGTTACTAAGCAGAGCACCGACTGGGAAATTGATGGGTAATCATCGTGTTTAGCAAGTTAATGATGCAGCTGACGAGAATGCAGGCAACTTTCGCATTTTTTGGAAGATTCGGCACGGTGGTATTTTCTGGAAAAGTATAAGGGGAAGGGGCTCTTGTAATAGTAGTGGTGACCATTACTTAGTGTTTGGGGGCTTTTAAAAAAATAATAAAAAATATTGTATATGGCCAATTTAGAAGGCCACATGGAGGGAAAAGGTGGCGGCCAGCTTTGCTTCGAGAAGGTGACGGGCGCTCTGAAAAACGGTGAGGAGGCCCTACGTAAAAAGGAGAGAGAGTGGCCGCGTCTAGTGGGCGGTCGCCAGCTTAGAGCCCTAAAAGCTGGTGAAGGTGTTGAAGGCGTAGGAGAGGGGGTCGCCGTTTATACCTCTGAGGAGAAAACCAGTCGGTGTTCAGCAGGCAAAGAGAGAAGAGCTGGGGGGCCTCGTCAGTGTTGAAGCGACGGGCGCTGCAGAAGAAGACGCCAGAGCGAGTTGGCTGCAACAGAAAGAGGATCGTCGCCTTGCTGAAACGGGACGCCAGTGGTGTTGATTGAGGGCTGCCTTTTGTGTGTGGGGGCCTCATATGGCTGGGCATGAGGCGTTGCAGGTGGGAGACCAGAGGAGCGCAGCTACTGGAGTAAGGTGACTGATTGAGGGCTGCCTTTTGTGTGTGGGGCCTCATATAGTTGGTGTGGCGCTTGCTGCAGAGAAGGGAAAGGGAAGGTGGCCGTTTTTTAAGAGGAGCCAGGTACAGTAAAGGGGCGGACCCTTGCTAAGAAGAGAGCTGCTCGTCGCCTTCGCAAGGGATGACTCTGCAGAGAGAGAGAGATAAGGTGGTGACTGCCTCGTTGTGGAGAGTACTCTGGTGATAGCTGCAGAAGCAAAGAGAGAGTCGTGGTGATTGGAGCAGCAGAGAGGGCTGCTGTGAGGACAGTATACATGTGATGTGGCTTGGGCTAGGTATCTGGGATGCTGCGGTGAGCAGTGGGTTGTGGTGTTGAGGATTGTGCGAGGCTCTGGGGTTGGTGAGACTGCTGGTCACGACATACGGAGAGTGGGAGCTGCTGAGTGAAGGTTAGCTGGTGTGGGCGCCTTCTGGAGAGAGTAGCTGGTCTTGTGTGGGCGGTGATTGCAGGCAGTGCGTGGATGCTGACCAGAGAGGGAGCCTTGGGTTTTTGTGTGGATTGGATGCAGAAGTGGTGCTGATGTGTGGGCTGGAGACAGTGGGGCTCGCCTACGACAATTGGCAGGTTGCAGCTGGAGACAGAGAGTAGCCAGGCTACAGAGAAAGTGAAGAAGGGTTGCTGGTGTGGGCGCCCTCTGGAGATTACAGGGACCGGGAGACAGAGGCTTGGTCGTCAGACGCAAGGGTGTATTCCCTTGGCAGTAAATCCTGGCCGGAGTCCTGGTCTTTGGTGTATTTGCTGTGTTTATACAGTGTGCATGGTGTTGTGTGTTTGCTGAATATATCATCTGTTCATTGTGGTTCTGAGCTGTCTTATGGTGTGGGTGGGTGGCGAATGTTGAGAGAGTGTTCCAGCCGGTGGCTGGTGGTGCCCCGTTCGTGGTAGTTTTTCCAAGTTTGGGAGGTGGAAGAGCTATAGAGGCAGGTATTTCTTTCTTTTTTTCACCTCACACCAGTCTCTCGTAATGTAAAATGGCTGTCACACAACCTGTCATTGCACTGGCCGCATATCACCCATAATCTCACCAACCACGCTAGTGGTGTAGATGCGGAAGCTATAACCCAGGCAGGTCATCAATGTCCGTCGTAGCACTAGTTGAGCTTAATATCTCAACACTCCCCCTCAAGCTAAACTCCACACACTGCACTCCAAGTATCCTAAACCTGTGGATCTTCTCTATGCCCAGTGCCTTCATGAAGATGTCAGCCACCTGATCCAAGTAAGCTCCAAGTAAGCTCCTAAACCTGTGGATCTTCTCTATGCCCAATGCCTTCATGAAGATGTCAGCCACCTGATCCTCTATGCTGACATATACCAAATCTACATCTCCTGTTAGAACCTTCTCCCTCACAAAGTGATAATGCTACCAGTGGTCTGCAATACTGCCTCTGCAATAGCAAAATGCCATGAGGTGATCTCACCACCTCTATGCCCAAGAAATACTGCAAATCACCCAAATCCTTTATCTCAAACTTCTACGTCAAAAGCATCTTGATATCATGTATGTGTACATCACTATCACCAGTGATAATCAAGTCATCCACATAGATGACTACATTAGCGAAAATTTGGACTCAAAAAGGGGACTTGTAAGAGATCCCTTGGGATGGTGATGTGGACAAAGCAAGCCAATAAACCCACATATAATATTGGATGGTACGTGCGTCATTTTTGAGTTCTTTATTCCATTAACTGACATGTAGGGTGTTTTTTAATTCAAAACAATGCCTCTTAAGTATAGTTTTTTATTCCCACTATGGTGCCTTATTTTATTGAAAAAAGACACCACTCTCTTTCTTTATTACACTTTTGAATGTAACGAAGCCAACTTTGCTAACCAAACTTGAACCGACCTTCGTCCCTGCAACCCATCATCTTGCATTGTCTCCCTCATTGTCTTCCCGACTCCACAACCACAACCACTCCAAATCCGAATTGTTTTGAGCGGGAGGTTTTTGATTTTCTCTTCTTCTCAAGGCGGCAAGTTTTGAAAAAGGATGGAAAAGTATTTGTTCTTCATGCGCCATACCTGCTTGTGCATGAATAACAATCCCATTTCTTACCTTTTTCAAGTGAGGGTTGTGCTTACAAGTACTCTGTACATTTTGGTTCATCCAGGATACCAACAAGTTTGTTTGATGGACAAGGAGGTATTATTTAGTGATGTTGTCTTTTGGTTTTAATGAAGCAATCTTCTTCACGAGAGATAAGTGTAATATCTTTGGTTTTTTTTTGGTTAAAGTGTGAGTTCATGATGCTTTTTGGTGTTGTTAAAGCACATAACAATGCAATGGAACCTGTGAAGCAAAAGAAGAAAAAGGTGGACATCCACTTCCAAGTAGAACCTGATTATGCTCCTTGCTGTAAGAGAAATTGGTCTAGGCCAGCATGCGAAGCTCACATTACTGAGCTTCGAAATGAAGGAAAGAAAAATATGGACCTATGGTTGGATGGTAGTATTTACCCACCAGATCCAACCTCCTCTCAATCTCCATCATTCTTTGGGTTGATAAGTTTCTTCAAGTTTGTGTATGAGGGTGAAAATGGATTGCTTGGATATTGCAAAAGACTGTTTGGCCAATGTCAAAGTATCTTTGAAAGACATTTGAGTGATAGAGATGCCAGAATAAAAATGCTTGAAGGTGCGAATTTTTACTTGGCATCGATCACAACAGCTTTGCAAGCTTCAAACGAGGACAAAGCAAAAGTTTGTGCTGGGTTACAAAAAGAGTTTGATCATTTGCAGCAGACTATTTGTAAGATGTAGGACACTATTAAGGAGAAGAATGAAATTTTGGCAGTTCGAGAAATCAACAATTTCACATTGGAGAGTGAGAATGCACACCTTCGAAAACAACTTGAAAAGTTCAATAGAAAATTGTAATATTTGAAAGACACGCCATTGGGTGCTCGATTACGCAAGAGACAGATCAAACCATTGGAAGAACTCAATGTTAGAGGTGGCCAATGGAAGCGTCGTGTAAAAGCTTGCAGGTATTGGGATCTATATTTTCTTTGAGCTTAAATTTCTTTGAGCACTCACTTTTCATTTTCATCTTTAGTTCCTTTTTTGGAGATGGGGGATTGGGTGTGGGGGTGGTATAGTTAGATGAATGATGGACTGAAATAGCTATCGTTGTTGCTTCAGGATGGTCACAGATGTTGTGGGTCCAAAAGAGCAAGGTTCTGATATATTTGGCAAAGTTCTGACAAAAGACATCGTGGAGTCAGCAATACAGCATCCTAAGTTTGCAAGACTTCGATCAGACATAGCAAAGCAATCCTTGCAGGAGGTGAGTGAAGCATTCACGCCTGCAGCAGATGCACAAGGTATATGTGACATGGCTGGTATAAGCACAAAGTCTTACAGGATGTTGTTTAATAAAGTTAAAGAGGGTTTCAATTGTAAGCTTGGAAAAAAACAGTAATTCCCATTCCAAAACCATTTCACTTGAACAAAGCTCGAAATATTCTCAACTTGGGAATGGTCGAACTTGTTGGAGAGCCTTGTTACGTGTCTAGTACATTGACAGTGACTAAAAAGAGCGGGGAACAGAAAATCATAGAGCTTACAGAGTTCAACAATTTCATCATGGATGTTCGGAAATTACAAATGGCTATGGTGAAATTTTATGACATCAGTGTACATGAGTGCAATGGAAGGCTGAAATTTGTTTTAAAACTTGATGAGAGTGAGGTGATCAAAGGACAGAAGCTGGAAAGGGTTAGCATTACTTTAATGAATAGAGCTTTGGATGCAAGTATCAGTAATGCTGATGAGAAGCACTTTAGTGTACAATCCGAAAATGAGATTTGGTGGCTGGCTGCATTTGAGGTGACGTGCTATCCATTTTAAAAAAAAGAATATTATGTTGCTATCCTCTTGTTATGATGTTGTAGACAATCTAACTGTTGTTGTTAACAGGTTCCAACAGAGACCCATGAAATTCTAAAGTGGTACTTCAACCAGACTGAGCTTCCTTCCACTATAGGCAGCAGTCGAATGGCGAAAAGCTTTATGTAGAAGGATATGGTGAATATGAGGTTGAATGGCACCTGGCTGCAGATCTTAAAACCTTGAAATGCATGTTTGGTATTTCCCAAGGAGCAATGGCCAAGTATCCTTGCCTGTATTGCATGACCGAACGAGGTGTCTCCAAAGGAGGAAAAGCCTGAGAGAATGGAAATGCCTAAATGCAATCAGTAATAGGCGTGAAGCCCCAAATCATGATGCTCTAGGAGTGGATCCTAATTGGGATCCAATTTTTCCTATCCCTTTGATCAGAGTTCATATTTGTGTTTTGCATGCGCTAGTTAGAATAATTGAGAAACTAGTCTACATGTACATCGAATTTTCATGGAATATGAAACCAACAGTAGAGAGTGAAAGAACTATTAAAAAAATAGAGCAAGTGCTTTCAGATGCAGGTTTACATTGTGCTCAAGTGAAGATTGAGAAGGACTTGAGAAGATCAGGGAAGACCGGAAATGTTCCTAGCAAACCATGTTTTGGAGGTGCAAAAGCCAGAAAGTTCTTATCTAATCATACCCAGAGAGGTCATCTGGGTACAGATTTTGAGGTGTGGAGGAAGCTTCATGCAGCTGTACCTGATCGAGGCTCTTCAGGACAAGCAAGGGTGGCAAAGGCCAAAGCGTGGTTGGCACTTGATCGCCTAGCACCTTTGTTGCAAAAAGCAAGGTTTGAAGATGGGGATGTTGAGAAATTTGAGGCAGTTGTGACAGAGTTCTACACTAGCTATGAAAAGGCATGGGGTGCAACAAACTTGACACAATACATCGTTATTACTTGAAAACCTACAGTTTTGAGTTTTTTTGTTGTTCAAAAAATATTGTACGATACTAAATGTCTTGTTGTTGTTGAGCATTTGTAGCACATTTTGCATGCACATGGAACCTTTTTTGCGGAAGAGTTTGGAAGCCTTGGGATTTGGTCTACCCAAGGCATGGAAAGATCTCATTGGCAAGCACGTTGTGCCTATCAAAGGGCCACTCAACATGGAGGAGGAATGAAGAAAAGTAATCCCATGAAGCAACTATGTCAGTGGTGGTATAGGCGGATTCAAGTAAGGGCTCGTGTGAAGATCAAACAGTCTGAATCAGCTGTGTCATGTGCAATAAGAAAGGTTCAGGCTGAACGGAGACGTTCAATATATGTCTCCTCACAAGGAAAGCAGAATCATGCTGAATGGCTAAGACAACGACAAAGATAGGGCAGAGTGTGGAAGAAAATTGATCATTGAAATACATATTGTAAAACAATGATGTAACTGTGAAAGATTTTAAAAGAACAAGAGCTTTCATCTATGTCCCATATACATGTTTTCAATATATATACATTTCATAGTTTTCAATGGTAAGCAAGAAGAGTATTGAGAAATATGAAGAAACTTCTTAGCATCTGGAACAATCTAAATCTGTTAATCTGGAGCAGAGACTTCCCCCAGCCGAGCCTTTTTTGATGAAGTTTCTGCATCATCTTCTTCATCCTCTATCAATCGCACAACAGGGACCTTTGGCCTTGCTGTTCTAAGAAGATGCTTCTTCCCGCAATCACTCAACAGATTAGGATCTGTGATTCCACATGCCAACCCGTAAGCAGCATATGTTAAATAATATTTACATCTCAACGAATATACTCCAAGTCCCTCTCCAAAAATTCGAACAGCTGCTTGCCGCTCCAGAAGTATTACCTTGTTTGCATTCAGCCTTAAGTGATAGCCACCTAAATACCTGGATAGAGTCTTTATCGCCATCAGAGGAAAACTTGCATTGTCCTTGGAGAAGCTAGCATGAAATATCACAATTTGAGGGAATTTTAGGCGATGTATATATGTTCCTAGTGTCGAATCGTGGCCCAATCCTACCATACGCTTGCCTGAAGCACGTTTGAGGAATGTGTCTTCATATATTTCCAACTGAAAAAATAAAGGAGCATTAGCCAGAAACAACATCACCAAACATTTCAGAACAAAGTTGATAAAGCCAAATCCACAACAAAAAAAAACTAACCTCTTGGTTCTCATCTGCTTCAAGCAAGGCGTCTTGCCACAAATTAGTGCTCGAACTAGGAACGGTTTCCGTTGACTTATTTGGCACATCCCTAAACCCTCCCATGTTGGTAATATTCAGTCTTTCCCTTGCTTCTTGTAGCTCTTCCTCTGTGGCATCTTTTCCTTCATATTTAAGGGCATCAGCATAGATCATCTTTAGTGTTGTAGCAGCAGATAGGAACTCGGTGTCTTTCACATGGCTATCACTAGTAAGTACTTATTTATCCCATCATCATCTACAAAATTGTCATCGACCTCCAGATTTTGGGCTATGAAAGCTATGCAATGGTCCTCCCTTAAGTTAAATACATGTTGTATATCTATCAGCAATATATACTCTGAATCTCCTACTTGGTAGGAGGGGAGTAATGGCATTGGAATGGGGGAGGAGTCATCTGATTCAATCACAAGCTGACCTATATCACTGTTTTGTTCTCTAACTACCTCAATATCAACCGCCGAACTGAGCTTCCTCTCTTCTTCAACATTGAACTCCTCAATCACATGAGGAGTGTCCTCCTCTTCAGCAACATCCTCAACGGTGGGACTAGCCTGACGAGAAATCGTGTCTTCACTTTCATTTGTTGCATGCGGCTCTGTTCATTCTTCATCTGTTAATTGCACGTTCATGTGCAAGAAGCATAAGAAGGCATAAGAGTATTCCATCAAGCGGCATTTTCTTTTGTGAAAAGGGCATAGCAAAGCTCTCTTCTTATCACATGGTACCTTGTGCCAATCCCTGTTTAACCTCTACTTCTTCTCCGGCGACACCTTGAGATTAAAATGAATGTGATTTTTCCCATCAATCATCATTGGTTCTTTATTTGTGAGCTCGTCAAACTCTTGCTTTGTCTCTTCAAAGTATCCATGATGGCTAGAAAATGTATCCTCCAGAGAAAAATCGCAATTGAACATCAACGAAATTGCAGGGTGCAAATCATGATGTCGACATTTGTAGAGGAAGTCATACAACAGAGTTGCAGGTGTTTCTTTAATCTCTTCGTGCGCCATGGCTGAATTCAAGGGTGTAGATAAGACATGGAAAATATTAGTTCAAGCAATGAATCAAGAGACAGTCGATCTTAAACAACAAATCTCTGTGTGGTGTGAATGGATTCAACATAACGCGAGAGGAGATGCCAGAGGAATCCAGGTATTCCTCCTCGCGTTGTAGTGAATCTTTTTTTGCCCTAACACAAATAAAATTGCAGCTTAGTCAAGGACCTCTGCTCGTGTTATGGTGAATCGATTCACCATAATGCGAGGAGGAATATTGTGCTTCCTATGGGACCTTCGCTCGCGTTATGGTGAATTGATTCACCGCAACATGATGACTTTATCATCCTTTGGCAACGCCTCTTACGTTATGGTGAATTACAAATAAAGATAGTTCTCAAGTACCCATACTGAGAGAGGAGGTGTCAAACGAATTAAAATACTCTTCTTCGCAGTCAATTCACCATAAGGCGAGGCGTCATAGGTTTTCAATTCACCTTAACGCGATGAAAAGACAAAGCAAGGAGTTCTCCACGAATGAAACCAAAAGAACGAAATAACAAAAGAAGAAGGAAGCACAAAAGAGATAAAAATACCAGGAAAACGAATTGTATACAAACGTCACAGGAGATGGAGATGAAGGAGGTTGGAGGTTTATCTTTGACGTTGGATACAGGAGGATGAAGGAGGATGATTGATGAAGGAGGGTTGGAGGAGATATTCAGTCGTTGATGGAGATGAAGGCCGTTGGTGGGGAGATAAATGAGAATACGAACTCCAAGAGAGGCAGTAAATGAGATGAGTATCCTAGAAAATCCGTTTTTAATGCTATGCGACACGTCAGCGCCGCGTTTTCACCCGCCATTCCATGAATGCCACATGGCAGCCTGCCGTGTACCTAGCACGTGTACAAGCTATAAAGTTCAATCAAAGCCCTTTTTAATGCTATGCGACACGTCAGTGCCGCCTAGTCGCCCTGGCAGCCCGCCAGCACGTGTGTTTGCTCTAAAGACTAATCAAAGCCGTTAATCACGCCACCTTTTCGTCCTCTTATCGATTTTGCCTTGTCCGTCCTCCTGCTTGCCTCCAGGTGACTTCTGACTACCGCCACAGTTTGAACCGATATTCCACCTCCTGCACGATAGTCTCCATCCATTCTCACGCAAGAAATGTAAGTTTTTGTATATTACTTGATTGTTTTGTAAGTTTCTTGAATATTGCTTGTTTGTTTTGTTTTTTCTTCGACTGTTTACCCTGTGCCATTGTTTTTTCTTCGACTGTTTGCCTTCTGCCATGGTGATTCGATTCACCTTAAAGCACACGACGGGCCATTAGAATCTCAATACGCTCCATGTCTTATGGTGAATCGAATCACCATGGCAAAAGGCAAACGTAAGAGATTCGCGATAATCCTCCTCCCGTTGTAGTAAATCGATTCACTATAACGCGAGGAGGATTGTTTTGCTTTGACTGGCCCTTAGTCTCGCGTTATGGTGAATCGATTCACCATAACGCAAGACCAAAGGGCAAAGGATTCACGATAATCCACCTCTTATTGGTGTCAATTAATTCACCTCCTACACGACAGTCTCCATCCATTCCCACTCATAGAATGTGATGAAAGTGTATTACTTGATTGTTTTGTGAGTTTCTTGTATAATCCTTGATTGTTTTGTTTTTCCTTCGACTGTTTGCCCTCTGCCATTGTTTTATCTTCGACTGTTTGCCCTCTCTCATGGTGATTCGATTCACCGTAAAGCAGACGACGAGTCATTAGAATCTCAATACTACTCTATGTGTTATGGTGAATCGAATCACCAAAATGCAAGACGGAATGGTAAGAGATTCGGGAGAATCCTCCTCCCGTTGTAGTAAATCGATTCACTATAACGCGAGGAGGATTGTTTTGCTTTGACTGGCTCTTAGTCTCGCGTTATGGTGAATCAAATCACTATAACGCAAGATCAAAGCTCAAAGGATGCACGATAATCCGCCTCTTATTGGTGTCAATTATTCACCATAATACGAGGAGGATTATTGTGTTTCTGTGGGCCTTCATCTCGCGTTATGGTGAATGGATTCACCATAACACGAGGAAGTGCATATTGCTTTCTTGGCCACCCTCTCTCGCTTTATGGTAAATTGTTAATCGTGTACTACTGAATAGCTAAGTTTTCTGCTTTTTCTTGTGTTTTCAGATGGCTCGTGTAAGGCATACAGCTAGACCCATTGACAATGCAGCTCCCTCATCTACTGGGAAGAAGATGGGTGTTCTGAAAGCCTCAAGATCCAGGAAATCAAGCAGTCCTTCCCGATTGTCCAAAACGCAGCCTAGACTAAGGCGTTTCGCAGAGCATTCGTCAGCTCTGCGAGAAATCACAAAGTTTATGAAGCACCCGACAGCTGCTATTCCCAGATTGCCTTTCCAAAGGCTTTCCAGGAGAATTTGTGAGCAAAATGGAATTTTGTTTAGGTGGAAGGCATCGGCCCTGTTTTGCTTGCAGGAGGCCACAGAAGATTGGATGATCGAATTTTTTTTGGATAGTTACGTTCTTGCTGCCCATGCACACAGGGTGACAGTAATGAATAAAGATTTTTTCAGCCTAGTAGCCCTTCGTTTCAGATACGATAAGTTACTTAGACCAGTTACGTGTACTGATGAACGAATGTTACAAATTTTGGATGTCCGTCCTGTACAAAAAGTGAGAATTGAAGAGGTGACCGAGGGAGGTCCAGATCATGAACATCAAACTCGGGCAAATTTAATGACAAGCGCTCAAAGGGAACATCAAGCTGCAATGCTTGCATTGCAAACAAAAAGGGAAAATGTTCGCGTACTCCACGCCATGAATCGGGAGGCGCTGCAATTTTTGTTGCCGGAGTTCTATGTACCCTCTAATATTAGAGGGCATAGATGTTATTTCCTGATTCATGCTGAAGAAATCAACATTTTGTTTGATCCTAAAACTGAAGTGAACGACAAAGTGCTCAGATGTGTTTTAAGGTATACTCTTTTCTCTGTCCTCTCACAGTTTTTCATTCTTGGCTCTTAAAGTTTATGCCTCACTCTTGATATGTTTCCTTGTGAAGTTTTGTTATTTTGCAATTGCCCGAGGATGTACAGCAACGAGTGTTCCAGATTGATTCACTGGTCTCAACATTGTTGCTAGTAGAGTCAGTTCCGTACCTCGATGTGCTGAACTGGTTTCGGGAGGTCCAGCTGGACGATGCCCGAGTATTTTTTTTGGCATATCATGAAAAGTGAGTTTGTCTCTCTATCTCTCTAGCATGATGTTTATAGGAATCACCGTACACGAGTTATATAGTGCTTCCTTTGGATTGAAACTAATAGAAATCTATTGTGCAGTTCCCATTGGAGTCTTCTACTAGTCGACGTGCAAGAAAATGTCATTTACCTTGCAAATTCGACATCTGGTGTCCATGGAAATGTTTTGCTGTAAGTAAAAATCATTAAGATACATATTATTGTTTGAGTTAGAAGTCCGGATTGATCAGGATAATGATTGGTCTTTGTTTACAGTGGTGTCAGGAAACTAATGGCAGCTTACGAGAGCCTCAGCATGGACATCGACACCCTGGATCGATCGACCATACGAAGGGTTAGTGTCCCCAAACAAGAAGATGGCTACAACTGTGGGTGGAGGGTTGCACTTAATGCAATGTTGCTGCTACGAAGCATTTTTCAGCTCCTTTTAGAGGATGTAAGCATTTTTCAGCTCCCATACGCATGCGTACTCTTGTTTATCTTCTTGTATATTGTCATGTTGATCTTATTTATGCCTTGATGAATTGTGATGACAGTTTCCATCAATGTCTCGCTACGTGGACCTAGACGTCCAAACGTTTAGGGAGGAAACTGCGAAATTGATCGAGGTCGCTGAAGCTATGCCTCCAGACAGCCCAGTGGATTTCATCCCGCCCAATCCACGAGGGGGGATAGGCTCCCCTGAGCCTCTTACATGGGCTCCATACTTGGGAGAAGAGCCATGGCTCCATCCTGAAGCCGATACCTACGGGTTCCAGTAATAAATAGTTTTTTCCTTCTTCCAACAAATGTACGTTTGTAAATATTCAGCTATACATGTACATTTATATTTTTTTGCACATATCTAGTGTTATTGGAGAGAGAACATCAATTGTAAATGCAAAATTGATCTGGAGGATTCTGAATAGCTACTTCTAATTCCTTCCTAACATATTCGAGAGTCCAATTCTCTTCCACTTCCAATGTCAAAGATGGGTGACCCTGTCCAATCATAACTATATCTATCAAGCAAGAGTGGCTGCCATCTCTTGTATCTTGGTCCATGCTTTCCCAGTTGTTGTTGATCCATCGCCACCTTCTATAAGTAAATAACATGCACAGATGTTGCCTGGCAATATAGTATCTGATTCCAAAATATCATTAGGATAATTTTCCGAGTATAATCAAATAAGCGTTGTAACTGTTTCACAAAAATACATTATAATGTCATAACACTCACCGAAATGCAATGTCAGAGGTGTTCAATCGACATTCGATCAAATCATCTCCCTTTGATGATTTCACTCTCCAACCTTTGTCAAACAAATGATCAAGCCAGGCTTCATCTATATCTTTGCACACAAAAGTTGTTCTAGTTTTTCTCAATTGTTTACAATCAGAAAATAAATGAACAAAGCATGCAATTGGAACAAACAAACTTAAGTGGACATTTCTTGCACCAACGCTAGGCTTCATAGCACATTTAATATCATTAAACATTTTGGTCCTGTATGACTCTATCACTTCTGTGTCAAGCAATGGCCACTCAGGACTATCAAGTGCGGGCAACGGAATACGTTCCAACTTTCCATGTCGACTCGATTGAGTGGGAAAGGTGTAAAATGAGTCATAGAAATATGTTCTACTTCTTGCAAGATCACTTGGTGCACGACCTTCATATTGAAGTTCCCCCACCTCACCATGTACGACATCCAAGAATCCCATCAAGCATTGTGCAGGCTCCCACTCCTGAAGATTGGATGGGTACAAATCTATGCAAGGTAGAAAAATGTATATCAATCACCTTATTTGCAACATTGAAATACAAAACACAAGCACTTACAATGTGGTCTGTGTCTTGGAAGTCCTTCCAATGGTCCCACGTTGATCTCTTTTTGCATGAATACATGCTGGATCAATACTTCTTTGACAGTTTTCCCTCCTAGTGCCATCTTAAAGTGAAGGATCCTTCCTTTCCAATGTTTGGCCAAGTCTTCAGATGCCTTTCCCTTCACTCGGTAGTGGCCTTGTTTTCCTGGTTGCATAGTGACCCAAGAGTACTTCCTGTATACTTGGGGAATCCATTCTTCGTTCTCGTCTTTTATGTTATACAACACAACAGATGAGATACTGCTCCTTGCTCGTTTCAGTCCACTTTCGGGTGCCATGATAGATTAATAGACGTATGAGAAAGAAGAAGTAACAAAAAGTGGATGACTGAGCTAACCGCTTTTGTGGATCAAGGAGGGAAGAAGAAATGAGGGACGGTGTGTTCTTGTGGGCGCCAAAGATGTTTCGAGATTCAAAAGTGGAACCAAGTTGAGGGAATAACCAGGAGAATGTGTATCTATCTATTCCAAGCATTCAAGCTTCATTAGTTCTAGGGGTGGTGGAAAGAATTTTTTAGTGCTCCACGTCTAACACAGGAATGTGGAAAACGTTCTTTTATTGTGTTAGTTTCTGACAAAAAAACGGTTTTAAATATTTTAAGACAAGGTGATGGTTTTTTTTAATATTTCATAAAGATAAGAGTCTCTCCACATTTTGGGTGGGTTTGTACAGAGGTCCCACCACCGGTGAATCTCATTCGTAGATTACATGTCACTCAATCTACGTGTCTATTATTATATTATTGTTGAAACAGCCCTCTTTTGAGTCCAGAATTTTCCTAATGATAGCATGATCCCTCTATCTATCTTTTTCACATATAGTGAAAAATTTGCATTGGATATCTAAAATCCAATGGTAACAAGATACTCCCCGATCTTGTTTGACCATGCTCTGGGTGCTTGCTTCAAGCCATACAAGAGGAGCTTGTATAATGCTCTGGCTATTTCAGCATAGAAGATTATGAAGCGGCGATAATACCCCACATGGCCCATAAATATTTGCACACCTTTGTAATTGGTGGCGGTGGCAGCTCCAATATCAGCTTGACCTTGCTATCATCCGTGGATATACCATTCTTTGAGACAATGTGTCCCAATATCACACCATGCTTGACCCAAAATTGACACTTTAAAGGATTCAGGGATATATGATATAATCGACATCGCTCAAACACTTTCCTTAAACAGGCCAGATGGTCTGCCCATCGAGAGTGGGCACACAGATCGTCAATGAATACCTCAAACCACTTCTATAAGTAATCCTTGAAGGCTATGCACACATCAAACATTGAAATGTTGTTGGGACATTGGTGAGGCCGAAGGGCATAACCTTGTATGTAAATGTCCCCCACATTGTATTGAAGGCTGTCTTGTGTTCGTCCGCTGGCACTATGGACACCTGATTGTAATTGGAGAATCCATCCAAGAATCTATAAGCTTCTTCCCCAGCCACTCTTTCCAAAACATGTTTCGTATATGGTAGTGGATAATGGTCTTTCCTAGTAGCTACGTTGACCTTTTTAATATTAACACATACCCTAAGTTTTCATTCTTTTTTGGCACTATTATGATTGGTGACAACCAATCCGTATATTCGATATCATAGATGAAATCCACAGCAATGAGTTTGTCTATTTCCTCCTTTACAATTGCCGCATACTTAGGATTCATCTGGTATGGTTTCTGCCTGGTTGGTCTCGACCCTTCCATGATTGGAATCATATGTTGTACTACCTTAGGTGGTATCCCCTTCATTTCCTTGTAATTCGAGGCAAAACAATGCTTGAATTCCTTAAGGAGACCAACGAGCTCATCTTCTTTAGCCGAAGTCAAGTCCTTAGCAATGTATACAGGTCAAGCTTCCTCCATTGGTCCCGCAATATCCACTTCCTTCACTTCTATCAGGCCATCGTATGATGTGGACAGCACATCCTCCTTAACCCTTGTTGCCGTCAGTCGAACCACTTTTCGTTTGTCAATAGTATAGGTTTTGAAGTGGTCGGGTACTGAGAGCAAGTCTGGTTTGTCAATAGTATAGGTTTTGAAGTGGTCGGGTACTGAGAGCAAGTCTGGTTTGTCCTCATTTTCACTTTTGGTTTTAGTCATGATCTTTCTAGCCTCACGTTCTGCTTCTGCCAAGGCTTTATTGCATTTTTGGCACCCCGCTTTTGTGAGCTTGGGTGTTTCTAGCTCTTGAAGGGTGACTTTCTCCTTGTGTCTTCCCTCTAATGATATCTTACTTAACTCCTCACCCCAATACTTAGAGAACTCATCGTGTCCCCTAGTGGCCTCAAGGTATCTCATCCACTGGGCATCCATGGGTTTTCTTTATAGTAATAGGGTATTCCGTCGGGCAATATACCATTTCTATTTTCGCCAGCTTTTGAGGCATTGAGCATTAGTACGGCCTTGTGCTATGGTCCCTTCTGTACTTGATGTCTCCTCTTCTGATGCTTCATCAATGGTCTGCCAATTAACCATACAGATAGAGGTCGTGGTGGGGGATAGTTCCAGATTCCACATACTGGGTCCCTCTGGGTTGCATCACATCTATGGTGGCCAACACATGCATCCAGTTTTCACTGAAGTGCGGAGGAGGAAGTGATGCATACATTTCTGTTTCCTCTTCTTCCTTGGGATCTCCCACCGAGGGCTAGTATATTTGTACAAAGGTGGTCCGTTCCATTGTGACCAAATCATTACCAAACAATTTTCCTTCCATGGGGTGTGCTTTCCATGTTCTCAGATCAATATTTAGGATTTGTGAATCCCTACGTACATACATGTGATCTAAGGCCCAATCATGCACCAATTTAGATTCCCTCATGAAGGGTCTTCCCAATATTATGTCGTATGAATCAGGTTGGCGCAGGAAGTCCATGACCACAAATGTGTGATGGTAGAAAAACATAAAGAGTTTGAATTTCACATTCCCAATGGACCCGAAGATGTTTCGTAAGCCATTTTAACGACGATTAGATCTGCTTTTTTTAGATCAAGCTTCCCCTAGTTTTCCTAGCAACGTTTTGTGATGATGCTAACCTTCGTCCCACCATCTAGGATAGCCAGTTGTCTGGTACCCATTATGATGATGAATCGAGATTGTAGCATTTGTGTCGTCGCTTTTGTAATAACATCCCAGATGATTAAATGGTATCTTAACGACTCGGGTTTTCCTTGCGTGTCTCAAGGTTCTTTCTGCCAGAGGTGGCAGAGCCTCATCTATAGTATTGGCTGGCTTTAGTCTGCCTTCTACCCATTCTTTTATATCTGTCCATAGGGTTGGTGAATTGCGTAATAGTTTCCCTAATGGCATTTGTACAGGCGTGGATAGTATAGCCGTGAGACTTCCTATGTCTCTGGGTTCTTTGGAGATAGAGATGTGTGTGACTCGCATTCCTTCATAGGGAAGGAATGGATGGACTTTCCCAATGCATTTTTCTCAAACATTCTGGACATTGTGTTTGCTTGGGATTCCTCTTCTGTTTCTTCTGGAATTGGAGTTGGCACGTCCAATTCCCTTTCCCTGGCTTGCTCGTTTCATGGATAAATTATATCCCTGACCCGGTTAAGCCCTTAGCTTGGCTTCATGAAGCCGTTGGCATTCTTCGACTAAGGCCCTCGCATCTTCGAGCTTTCTTATTTCCTCGTCAGCATTAGGGTATTCACCGACACCTTTAGGAGTTGTTGGTTGCTCCCTTTGCTCTTCTAGGTCTGGCCCTTTGTGATTTATCCTTTGATCCCCCTCTTCTCTCAATTAGGTGGATCCGGTGTCAATTGTATCTTCTTCGGATCCCTCTTGGATTGTGACTCTTGTGTCACCCTTACTCACTTTTTCAACTCTTCTCCTACCTACGACCAGTTCTAGAAATAGTCGCATCCGCTCGATTCTTTCCCTTGTCTCCTAATTGAGCTTGAGCTCTTGTGAGAACATTGAGTGGTGTGATATTTCCAGGTTGCACATTAATGGTTCAAATGGTGGCCTGATTGGCAGTAGAAGTCAAACCACTTGCACGGTGTGGACAATCCTTGATCAAATGATCAATCCCACATTTAGTACAGGTGAGTACTGGCATGTCATTGGGCATAGCAGCCACTTGTTGGGGTTGGTGCGTATGAACCATATTCTTGTTTGGGCACTTGGTGACTCGATGTGGCCCTCCGCAACCAAAACATTATAGCGGTCCTCTTCTCACAGGTTTGAGTTCATGTCCTTGCCCTTCCACTGTACCGTGGTTTGAAACACAGGTAGTACTGGCATGTTATTCTGTAGGACACGTAATATTTAGGTGTGACCTCCGCCGTTTCCTCATAGTACTCTCCGCTAAGTTCTACCTCACGCACCATATCAACATCTTTTGATGGCTCTTCAATCAATACTTGATTGATTTTAGCCTGCGGTGGTTGTGGTGGTAGAACTGGTGGTGGAAGAGGTGAAGCGTCTTGTACCCGGAACATCTCCCTAGGTAAGTAGGAAGAGTTGGGTTGTCCAGCAGTAGAGCGGTGATCTGTACAGGTGGTGCAAGTAAAGCCAATGAAGCTCTAAGTGCTGGTACCTATGCAACATTTTGGAATCTTGGATATCTACACATTGAAGTGTCATGATTCCCTAATTTTACATATAGTGGGCACAATAGAGTAATGGCCTTGCTCTTAATTGTGGACATTCGGTGGTAGTGTGATTCAATCTACACATAGAGCACCACACCAATTCCTTGGGGGGGTAAAGATGATTATGTCCATGCCCAGATGTTTCTCTTCCCTCCTTTACTTTCAATTTCTCTAATATGGCATTACTGAGCTCATCCACCGTCATGATTCCGACTTGCTTGCTCCAAGTTTCAATTTCTTGGTGACTCGAGACATGCGAAGTCGTAGTTGCTAAAGATGTTTTGACATCTTCTGGTTGCGGCAATTCCAGCATATTATCTTCATATTGAATTGCTAGTTTGCAACATGCATCAAGAGTAGCGGGTCAGGCTAGTACCAGGTAATCATGCATTTGTGGTCTCTAACCTTCAGAAGCAAGGCAATAACTGATCATCAGTTAACCTCTCCCGTAGTTTGCACCTTAAATTTAAGTGCTTAAGATAAGACACATAGTCTCTCATCGACTCAACTTCCTTTTGTTTGATATTATGTAGCTGTGCCATAGGGCTCCATCCGTCACCACTTCGAGCAAAGCCGGGCAGCACAAAAACATTCTTGAGTCTTGTGAAGTTAACCTTATCCTTGGGCTTGAGGGTTCGGAACCATTGATGTGCTTTCCCTTCTGAGGTCGGTTGAGAAGGCATGAATCATTGTCACATCACTGATAGGCCTGTGGGTTTCACATGTAGATTCAAAAATCCCTACATGTTGGATAGGATCTCTATCCCCATAGAATTTTTGGATGAGTTTGGAAATGATATATGAAATATAAAAGAAAGATGTGATGTCTTTGTGTGACATTGGTTATAGTAGCCTATCTATGTATTCTTATCATATGCAGCACACTTTTGGTCCTCATACTTAATGACTCAAAGATGAGCAAATTCCTCTATGAATAGACACTAAGAGAAACCTCTTATCTCAAAGCATGCTAAGTGTTATGCTCATTGGGATTAAACTCATGTTGTCATGTGTGGATAACACACTTCTTGCTACCTCTATCTGAAGACAAGGTGATATTGCTCAAAGCTAGCATATAAGGATCCCTAGTTCATGTGATATCATTCAAATCTATTGTATAAAGATCCCTAGTGCATGTGATATCGCTCAAAGCTAGCATATAAATATCCCTAGTATATGTGATAAATGATTTTTAGATGGCCTTAGTACAAGATCATACTTAATGGGAGTATCTCCACTAGGATTCCCTTACAGATGTAAACTTACTCTGATGATTCTCTTTAAATCTTTCTTTGATAGTACATGATACTATCGAAAGTAATGAAGTGGTGGCAAAGCACCTAAGGACTAAACATGTGCTATCATATATGTAGTTCTTACTTTATATACATGGGCCTATCCAAAGTATTAAAATGGTGGCAAAGCATCTAAGGAGAAACCGCGTGCTACCATATATAAAGTTCTTACCTGGCTAGTGAATGGTGCTATACAAGGTATTGAAATGGTGGCAAAGCATCAAAGGAGAGTCTATGTGCAAAGCATGGATAAGGATCTGGCTAGCACATAAAGATCCTTAGTGCATGTACCACCAAGAATCTTCTTTACATAGCATCGCACGCTGTGAATCTTTTTTACATAGCATAGCATGTCGTGAATCTTTGTATAGCACAACATTTGGATAAACCCATCATTTGTGAATATTGGAAATCAATTTTGGTGTATGCTCATCCTTGATAGGAGTGTCTCAAGAAAGATTCATGTCTTACGAATGTGAATTCGAGCGACTCTATCTTTATTTTTAGCCTTGATAATTCATGTGGGTACCCAAGTTTATTGAAATGGTGGCAAAGAAGGCTATAGAGAGAGACCATGTGCTACCATCCATTTTGTTGACCTTTATGGATGCAAGATGCGTGCATGCCCACGTGCACACGCACATGCACACGCTAATGTGAAACAAGGAGCTCCCAATATAGCAACATTTCAAATCTATGGTTTGAAAAGGTTGGAGTTGATTGCGGGGAAATTTTATCAACGTCTAGCTAAGGTTGCTTTTTAGACTAATTGATATTTTCTCATTTTGCACAAACATAAGAAAGACACACTTTGGATTGTTCACGAAGTGAAGAACTTGCAAAGATGCTTTATAGATGGGGATAGCGGCTAGGGTATAAACGAGACAAGCTACGAGAAGAAATGTTCTCTTTATGGTTTACATGGAGAATCTTTACATTGGATCATATCGTTGAGAATAGAGTGCATGTTTTTATAGGGGTTTTCTAAGGCATGCTTGGCGTGTAATTGTGGGCACTCTATACTTACTTCCAAGGAGAGAGCCACACAGCCATTATTTTTGTGGGGAGATTAGGTAGCTTGGTTTTGGGCGTGGTGGTGGTGGTGGTGGCGGCCTCTCTTCTTGTATATTTTCATAAGAGAGGCAAGGGCTGTGGACTCTCGGCCACCACAGCTGCTTCCCCGTGAAACTCCGCGCCTGTCCCTCCTTGCCACTCCCATCAAATATGTGGGCTGTCGCTGCTGCTGCCCCTCCTTGCCACTCCCCTGATCCATGCCACCCAGCATTCCCCTCCACCGCCCCGCACTCGTGTAATTTGGCCCTCCCCTCCTCTCCCGGATACGCACGCCTTGAACGCGAGCACAACGAGTTGAAAGACCGATACCAGCAACTTGAGAAGAGGCTCCAAGAGTCCGAGAGCCAACTGAAGCTGGAGAAACATGAAGAGGCCCAAAAGGGGACAAAGGCTTGGGTGGAGAAGGTGAGGGACTTGCAGAACCTGTTGGAGGAGGTGGAGAAGAAGGAGATAGAGCTGGAGACCTTCCTTGAACAGGAGACTTCTCGCAGGCTCAAGGTGAGAAAGGCTGGCGAGGAGAAGGTGAGGGCCCTGCAAAACCTTATGGAGAAGGTGGACACGAAGGAGAGGGAGATGCAGAGCTTTCTTGAACAGGAGGCTTCTCGCATCTCCAAGGAGCACCGCCACAAGCTCGACGAAAGCGTGGAGCAGCTCTGTGATGAAAGCTTTGCAGAGCTCCAGAGCAAGTGGCAGGAGAAACGCCACCATGTTGCTCGCCTAAACGAACACGCCAAAGCCAACCTCCCCCAACTCCGGGCACCGCACGCTTTTGGGGCACCGCACGCTTTTGCATTATAGATGATGTATGTACATGTATATGGTTATCTGTGTGTTTTAGTATTGTACAACAAGTAATCAACATTTAGCTACTACTATGCACTACTTCAATGACCTTGTTATTTCCACCAACGTTGCCTCTCTTGGAACGCGGAAATTGAACATTCTATACACTTCTCCTTTCCTTGATCAATAATGAGTATAAATGAAGTCCATATCATATCTTTGTGAACAATGTCATCCGGTCTATGAAATCATATCTTTGTGAACAATGTCATCCGGTCTATGAAATCATGTACACTATAAAAATCATGCATCGATATAAAAGTAATTTGACAAGATATTGACTGGTCAGTTATGAACACGCTAAAATAACCAAATGACTGAAATTGGGCCGTTCTGGTTATGCAGAGAACCTCGGAGAAGTTATAAGTCTCAAGTTACATAGTAGAATATAGTCATGTTGATACTACTTAAAATTAATGGAGGAACCCTAGCCTATGACTCTGTGTATGCTGTTATTCAAAATGCCGTCATATATAAAATTCAATTGTGATATTATCATCATATATCCTCCTCTTTTTTTATACATATAATATCAATTAAATATAGTTATACAAGGTTTCTTGAATCTACAATCATATCTATGGAGTGTTACATATCCCTCAAAGCGCTGTGTCCTTAAAGTGAAACTTACACTTATCTAATCATGACGTTTAAGTGACATACACTATTAACAATCCAAAATGAAAATATTAACATTACTTTATTGCCATACCTAGCTTCAAGCATGGTTTTTCTTCCTTATGTCTTTATTATCATTGAAGAAAGACCTTTGTCTCTCCCAAGGTCTTGCAATTTTATCCTTTAGATAGATTTCCTAAACCAGAGTGCTTTGATACCAATCATAACACTCTATTTCTTCACAGTGTTCCTTATTCATAACAAATTATAAATAATCAATACTTTCAAATGTACAAAAAAAAGATAGCATCTCAGTTACAATCCCATAGATTAAACATAAAAGGGAATCAAGAATCATACAAATTATTTTCCTTCAACAAGAAGCGTGGTGCCTTTAATCATTTCAGAAAAGATAAATAAATTTGCACACCAAGGGTGACCAACACTAAAGAAGAACCCACCCACCCCCTAGGCCATCCCACTCGTACTCTCACTTACACTCGGCACTCGCACTTGCACTCGCACTCACACTTGCACACTCGTATTGTAAGATTCCTCCCCAGCCTCTCAGGATGTCCAGTATCTTCCCCTGTAGTCAAATCCCTCTTCAGAAATATAAAAGATCTTGTTTCTACCTGTTTTGGCCTAGAGAGAGAAAATGTTCTAGAGAGAGATTATTCAGATTTTGGATATTTTTGGATGAAAAAATATCTCTTTGTATTTAAATAAGTTTCCCCGAAACAGAAGTTCAAAAAGATTTTCAGAAGGTGCATTCGAAATAAATTATAATCTGTTCAAAAGGCCTTATCCTGGGGGTCCAGATTTTTTGAAAATTTTTAAATTAAGGTTTTGAGGGGCCAATCAGATTCATCCAAATGTGTGGAGGAAATAAATGGAAGAAATAAAGAAAATCCCCCCAAAAATGAGTAAATGCTCACATAAGATGAAGAGTTGACTATGTACAAGGGTTATTAGTAAAAAACTATGAGTATTACTAAAAAAATGAGATATTTCGGGTATAATGATTCCATTTTGACACATGTGTAAGGAACGGGAGTCCCTTCAAGGAGGCGCCTACTTCACATGCTTAAATGAGTTTTAAACTCAAAAATAATGTGATATTTTTATCTCTCCTCTCTCTTGGATCAAACCGAATCAAAAAGGAACCAAACTAGGTCCAAATCTGATCCAAATTCAACCAAACTGAATCTGGAAAATTCTAGAAATCAATTGGTCTTGGTTAGAGCCTCCCTCTCCTATAAATAGAACCTGAGCCTTTGTAAAAAATAGGAGAATTATACTATGTCACAATTATGCTGAAATAATAATAATTTTTCCAATTCTCTAAAATTCTCTCCAAATTGAAGAAATTGGAGCTTCCCTCCTTCTTCAATCTCCATTGGTGGCTCCATCAACATACCAAATTTTCATTTGTAGAAAAATAGGAGAATTATACTATGTCAGAATTATACTGAAATAATGATAATTTTTACTATTATCTAAAATTCTCTCCAAATTGAAGAAATTGGAGCTTCCCTCCTTCTTCAATCTCCATTGGTGGCTCCATCAACATACCAAACCAATTTATTGGTTGGGGGCCTCTACCGTGATCAAAGAATCAAGCAATTTTTAAGGTAAAGGTGAGATTTTGATCTTTTTTTATAATTTCTCAATGTTTCTCTCTTCTCAACCCCTCTCAAGCTTGAGAAGCTTAATTGGAATGGCTTTTTAATGCTATTGAAGTTAATTGATGAATGGTAGTGATGAGGAAATACCTAAATTCTCATTTATGCTTAATTTTAATGGTTTTTATGATTTTTGTCTTCTCTAAATTGAATATGATGTTATGCCTCATTGAAAAAAGGCATTCCCCTCTCTTCTTTAGTAAATCCAACCATTCTTTATCCTAGATGAATGATTAATGGATAAAATCAAGTTTTTCCTAATGTTTCTCTTAAATAAGTAGAAAATGTTTACATTAGAATGATTTAAATACTCTTGGTGAAATTCTAATTAATTTTAGAGATTTAAAAATTGAAAAATGGTCAGCCATACAAAGGAGATTATGGTAAAATTTTCTAAAATTGTGTAAAATAAGTTTTACTTTTTTTTATTCAAAAAGAGTAATTCCCATCGTATATGTATTCTTAAAGTGTTATTTTTCATCCTAGGTATAGAAAAATGCATACTAAAAATATCTTATTAAAAAAGTGTTACTTTCTTTAAAACTAAATTCTATGCATAGAAGGAAGCATATTGAAATTGTTATTTTGATTATAAAAGTGTTATTTTCATCATAAATGATTTTTATGCATAAATGGATGCATAAAAGAAATTCTTTTATATTAAAAGAGAGATTTTCATCATAAATGATTTGTATGCATAAACTTATGCATAAAAGATTTTTTTATATATTAAAAGTGTGATTTTCATCATAAATGATTTGTATGCATAAACTTATGCATAGAAGATTTTTTATATTAAAAGTGTGATTTTCATCATAAATGATTTTTATGCATAAATGGATGCATAAAAGAATTTCTTTTATATTAAAAGAGAGATTTTCATCACATAAATGATTTGTATGCATAAACTTATGCATAAAAGATTTTTTTATATTAAAAGTGTGATTTTCATCATAATGATTTTTATGCATAAATGGATGCATAAAAGAAATTCTTTTATATTAAAAGAGAGATTTTCATCATAAATGATTTGTATGCATAAACTTATGCGTAAAAGATTTTTCTTATTTAAAAGTGTGATTTTCATCATAAATAGAATTTATGCATAAATTAGATGCATAAAAGAAATTATTTTATTATAAAAGTGTGACTTTCATCAAAATTGAATTTATGCATAAGTAGATGCATAAAAGAAAGTTTTTAATTTTAAAAGAGTTATTTTTCATTGGATTTAGTCTTTATGCATGGGAAGATGCATAAGAGAAATTCTTTTATTCTAAAAGTGTAATTCCTACTAAATTGGATTTATGTATGGAAAGATGTATAAAGAATTTATTTTAATCCAAAAGTGTTATTCTCATCAATTCTGATTTTATGCATAAATAGATGCATAAAGAATTTTATTTTTAATTCAAAAGAGTTATTTTCATCAATTTTGATTTTATGCATAAATAGATGCATAAAGAATTTTATTTTTAATTCAAAAGAGTTATTCTTATCAATATTGATTTTACGCATAGAAAGATGCATAAAAGATTTATTTTTATTTCAAAAGTATTATTTTCATTGAAATTAAATTTATGCATAGTTAGATGCATAAAAGATTTATTTTTATTTTAAAAGTGTTATTCTCATTAAAATGGAATTTATGCATAGTAAAATGCATAAAGATTTATTTTTATTTTGAAATTGTTATTCTCATTAAAATGGAATTCATGCATAATAAAATTCATAAAAGGTTTATTTTTAATTCGAAAGTGTTATTTTTTTTAAAATTGAACTTATGCCTAAATAGATGCATAAAAGGATTTTTATAAAAGTGTTATTCCTACTAAAGTTGTCTTTATGCCTAATTAGATGCGTAAAGAATCTTTATATCAAAAAATTAGAATTCTCCTACATTATATAAATAGATGTGATAAGATGTGATAGGAATCAGATAGATGTAAATGGATGTGGGTATGGATATGGATGTATGGATGTAGATGTGGAATGTGGATATGGATGTATGGATGTGAATGTGGATGTGGATGTGGATGTATGAATGTAGATGTGGATGTGGATGTATGAATGTGAATGTGGATATGGATGTATGAATGTGGAATGTGAAAATGGATGTATGGATGTGAATGTGGATGTGGATGTATGAATGTAGATGTGGATGTGGATGTATGAATGTGAATGTGGATATGGATGTATGAATGTGGAATGTGGATATGGATGTATGGATGTGGATGTGGATGTGGATGTGGATGTGGATGTGGATGTATGGATGTAGATGCGGATGTGGATGTATGTATGTGGATGTGGATGTATGAATGTGGATGTGAAAATGGATGTATGGACGTAGATGTATGGATGTGGATGGATGGATGTGGATGTGGATGTATGGATGTATGAATGAGGATGTGAAAATGGATGTGAAAATGGATGTATGGATGTAGATGTGGATGTATGGATGTGGATGTGGATGTATCGAAGTATGTATGTGGATGTGGATGTATGAATGAGGATGTGAAAATGGATGTATGAATGTGAATGTGGATGTGGATGTATGAATGTGGAATGTGGATATGGATGTATGGATGTGAATGTGAATGTGGATGTATGGATGTGGGTATGGATGTGGATGTATAGATGTAGATATGGAATGTGTATTTGGATGTATGAATGTGGATGTGGAAATGGATGTATGCATGTGGATGTGGAAATGGATGTGGATGTGGATGTGGATATGGATGTATGAATGTGGATGTGGATGTATGGATGTGGATATGGATGTGTATGTATGAATGCGGATGTGGAATTGGATGTATGATGTGGATGTACGAATGTGGATGTGTATGTAGAATAATGAATGCGAATGTGTATGCTAAATGATATGTCGTCGATATGAGTGAATGGATGAGATGTGATGATATGTGAATTGGGATGTGAATATATGATATGTGATGTGAATGAATCTGGTGATGAGATGGAAAATGATGTGATTGGATGAGAATGAGTACACATATGAATGGAATGTGGAATAAGTAATGTGGACTGATGAGGGATAATGTGGAAAGACGAGAGTTCAATATAGAAACTGTATTTGTGACCTGTTTGTAAATGACTGTTTTATATCAAGAATGTTGGGAAAGCATTTTGACCATCTTGTGATTAAGGTCGTGGAAACCTAACTCATAAAGTTGCAACTGCTGAGACAGAGAGTCAATGGAGGACATCTCGCATAGCAAGGTCGGCCGAGGTCTTGATCAGCCTCGGTTCAATTTAAATGGTGAGCTTCCGATACGGTGGATGAGGGACCAAGGAAGCGGCCTATGAGTGAAGCGCTAGGTGACCTGCCAAGGATCCTAGAGGGTGCTGACCATACGGTGCTCGGGCTCTGGGTTGCCGAAGATACCCACACGCGCATCATGGAAGATATTGGAACAAGGAGTAAGAGTTGTTTTCTGAAACCAAGTATGGATCTGGTTATTGACCTTGCTGGTCCTCAACTGATGAGTCCATAGCTCTCTTATATGGATATGTTGGTTGATCTTGCTGATCTTCAACGAGGATTCCATCTTGATTTTTATAAGTGATTATCTACCGGGTACTATAAGCTAGGAACTATAGAAAAGGCCCCTGAGTGAACAAGTGTGGTGAGCGTTCTGGTTGCCAATGATTCTATAGATACTCCGATGAAGGAATGATTGGAAATTAAGATTCAACCGGATACTTGGAAGTTTATGATCAGTAACACTATGATTTCATTAAATGACTGAATTAAATACATTTGAATCTAGGAAAAAGACAATTTCATATTGGGTGTGTAAGTGATGTGACTGGAGTTAAATCTGCTTGAAAATCCGGCTAGGGGCCTAGGAACTCTTTTCCCTGGTACCCGGGACAAAACCTAACCAAATTCCTAATTGGATCCCATCACTACAGTGGTTGGGCGGTTGGCTAACCCATGGGATTGGATGGGGTTAGGCTGGACTGATGGATCCGTAAATTGAGACTCAATTTTTGTTTAGTTCGATAGATGAAGTAAATCCTGGACAAAAATTGTTCTATGGAAAAGAATCAACGGCTGTACCTCTCAATGAGAAAAAAAGCGTTGGTCTCTATGATCCAAGTACAGTCTTTTTCCCTGATCTGACTATGGGACTTACGGGTTCGGTCAGATGAGCTCAGTTAGTTAAGGCTTTTGACTACGTTAGGGAAAAGTTATCCTGGTGGAATCGCCCGTGCTTTCTAGGCAAAGGAAGCTTTTTCGGGTTAGGTTTTGGAAAAACCGATGGATTAGTCTCTTGTCTGGATATCCGTGGGCAAGGCCCCGAGTGTGGGACCTTGCCCCACGCAAGAAGTGCTACTTCTGCTGCTAGCACCCCTGAAATTGTTGCGCGGTGGGGACAGGGATCTTACAGTTGGTATCAGAGCGAATTGACTAATAAGGATCAACCAAAAAGCCAAAAATGTCAAAAATTTATGAAGTAGCAGTATAAGATCAGAATTGTGTGATGAAATTCATACAAATTGTTATTTGAACTAAAATTCATAAATTAGTAATTGGGTCTTCAGATGGAAGTACCACAATTGTATGGAATCCCTGACTTGCTTGAGGCCTAGACATGATGGTCTTTACCTTACAATTCCAAGGACCATGACTACCCGTATATACCGAGGGTATAACTACAGCTCTTTACTGGCAGTATATACGAGTAAATCTAAGACTTGAAATTATAAGCATTAATGCTATCCAGATGATGAATTCGAATGTGGTTGATATGATTTTTAAATTCTGATTGTGAACTGATAAATTGATTTGGATTCTGATTGAAAAATGATGATTCCTGAAATTTGGTTGAAATGTAATAAGCCAAGCAAAACCACAATGAGGATGAATGGGACGAGCCCCTGTGATAGTATTCGTAGCTAGAATGATGTTAATGACTTCAACAAATCACTATGAGATTAGTGGATTGTGCTGGCAGATTACTACTGTTAACTTTTGATCAGTGGATCAAGTTAAGGGTTGATAAATTAAAAATCTGAAAATTTGAAATCCCCATGGAGGATTGTTTAGATAGAAAAATTCAGTCTGATGGACCATTATTGTGTTAAAGATATGAATGAGATAATTCTGAATGAATTGTTAATAACTGATAATGCGTTCTATATGAGTATCTTTATCCCTTGACTCTATGGGGAGCCGACCTATTTAGAGAACCCCGGAATCAGTTGAATCAAAAATCGGATTGAATCATAAATAGACTTAACAAGAATTTTCGTATTGATAGGAACATGGATCGAGGTCGTCGTGGTAGAAATGTTAATCCCCAACTCGATGAAGAAGAGCTCGACCTGGATGTTCGTAAAACTCTTCATAGTTCGCAGCCTGGACCTTTCAAGGAAGAAGGGGAAAACTTGGGCGAGGCTGTGGAGAAATGGATCGAATCAATGGAAGAATACTTCGATGTCACCGGGTACAATGAGAAGAGAAAAATGGCTCTTGCAAGGCTAAAGATAGTGGAGTCAGCTAGAGTGGCATGGAGAAACCACTGCGAGACAAACCGTCTCGGCCAAAATACCCAAACTTGGACTGATCTCAAAATTTACCTAAGGATGAGGTTTTGTCCTCCCGGCTTTTTAGAAACAAAGATGAATGAATTCTTAGAGAACCCAGGGGAGTAGAACTATTGAACCATATCACCAAACATTCGCCCTCCTCCTCAAATTCTCACCTCCACTGATAAAGAACAGCTGATGGGTGCCCAGGTTCATTCGAGGACTGAACGAACCTTTGAATATCCTGGTGAAGAATGCCAAGCCAGTTTCCATAGCCGAAGCAGTTCGGATGGCGAAGGATTTCGCCAAGGCCTTTGATGTCAAAGTCCCACCCAAGCCAGCACCATCACCTTTCAAAAGGTTTTTATTCCCAGAAGGTGATTCCAACCTTCCTCCGCCTAAGAGATATCAGGGTCAAACCCAAGATATGGGAAGTTCCAGAATGGAAGAAATGTCCTTTTTCCGAAACTCAATCCCTTGGATTTCAACTTCAGAAGTTCCACCCTTGAACAAGAGAGTGAGATGCTATAATTATCAAGGGTTTGGACATCACAGCATGGATTGCCCAACTCCTTTTGGATCAAGGTTTTCAGGGCAAGGAAAATCAGGGATCAACATTCCAGACTCCAGCCCCTTCCATCGAGAGTAATCAGGGTTCTATCCGTCGCTCGCCGCCAAAATCAGGGAAATCCCAGAGGTAGACCCTCTCCAACCTGCAGTTTCAATCCAAGGTAATGCAAGACCTTGACCTCAGAATACAGGAAGTCAAAGAGAGTTGTTCCCAAATCGGCCGTCCACTTCCAAGGCAGTAACACTGGAAGTGATTGAAGAAGAAGAAGAAGATGAAAGAGATTATACTCCACCTGCGAGATGAGGACATCTCTCATTTTTAAGTGGGGTAGAATGTAAGATTCCTCCCCAGCCTCTCAGGATGTCCATTATCTTCCCCTGTAGTCAAATCCCTCTTCAGAAATATAAAAGATCTTGTTTCTACCTGTTTTGGACTAGAGAGAGAAAATGTTCTAAAGAGAGGTTATTCAGATTTTGGATATTTTTGGATGGAAAAATATCTCTTTGTATTTAAATAAGTTCCTCCGAAACAGAAGCTCAAAAAGATTTTCAGAAGGTGCATTCGAACTAAATTATAATCTGTTCAAAAGGCCTTATCCTGGGGGTCCAGATTTTCTAAAAATTTTTAAATTAAGGTTTTGAGGGGCCAATCAGATTCATCCAAATGTGTGGAGGAGATAAATGGAAGAAAATTAGAAAATTTCCCAAAAATGAGTAAATGCTCACATAAGATGAAGAGTTGACTATGTACAAGGGTTATTAGTAAAAAACTATGAGTATTACTAAAAAAATGAGATATTTCGGGTATGATGATTCCATTTTAACACATGTGTAAGGAAGGGGAGTCCCTTCAAGGAGGCGCCTACTTCACATGCTTAAATGAGTTTTAAACTCAAAAATAATGTGATATTTTTATCTCTCCTCTGTCTTGGATCAAACCGAATCAAAAAGGAACCAAACTAGGTCCAAATTTGGTCCAAATTCAACCAAACTAAATCTAGAAAATTCTAGAAATCAGTTGGTCTTGGTTAGAGCCTCACTCTCCTATAAATAGAACCTGAGCCTTTGGTGAAATAATGATAATTTTTACTATTCTCTAAAATTCTCTCCAAATTGAAGAAATTGGAGCTTCCCTCCTCCTTCAATCTCGATAAGTGGCTCCATCAACATACCAAACCAATTGATTGGTTGGGGGCCTCTACCGTGATCAAAGAATCAAGCAATTTGTAAGGTAAAGGGTGGATTTTGATCTTTTTCTATAATTTCTCAATGTTTCTCTCTTCTCAACTCCTCTCAAGCTTGAGAAGCTTAATTGGAATGGCTTTTTAATGCTATTGAAGTTAATTGATGAATGGTAGTGAGGAAATACCTAAATTTCTATTTATGCTTAATTTTAATGATTTTAATGATTTTTATCTTCTCTAAATTGAATATGATGTTATGCCTCATTGAAAAAAGGCATTCCCCTCTCTTCTTTAGTAAATCCAACCATTCTTTATCCTAGATGAATGATTAATGGATAAAATCAAGTTTTTCCTAATGTTTCTCTTAAATAAGTAGAAAATGTTTACATTAGAATGATTTAAATACTCTTAGTGAAATTCTAATTAATTTTAGAGAGTTAAAAATTGAAAAATGGTCAGCCATACAAAGGAGATTATGACAAAATTTTCTAAAATTGTGTTAAATAAGTTTTACTTTTTTTTTAGTTCAAAGAGTAATTCCCATCGTATATGTATTCGTAAAGTGTTATTTTTCATCCTAGGTATAGAAAAATGCATACTAAGAATATCTTATTAAAAAAGTGTTACTTTCTTTAAAACTAAATTCTATGCATAGAAGGAAGCATATTGAAATTGTTATTTTGATTATAAAAGTGTTATTTTCATCATAAATAATTTTTATGCATAAATGGATGCATAAAAGAAATTCTTTTATATTAAAAGAGAGATTTTCATCATAAATAATTTGTATGCATAAACTTATGCATAAAAGATTTTTTTTATATAAAAAGTGTGATTTTCATCATAAATGATTTGTATGCATAAACTTATGCATAGAAGATTTTTTATATTAAAAGTGTGATTTTTATCATAAATGATTTTTATGCATAAATGGATGCATAAAAGAAACTCTTTTATATTAAAAGAGAGATTTTCATCATAAATGATTTGTATGCATAAACTTATGTATAAAAGAATTTTCTTTTATATTAAAAGTGTGATTTTCATCATAAATGATTTTTATGCATAAAAGAAATTCTTTTATATTAAAAGAGAGATTTTCATCATAAATGATTTGTATGCATAAACTTATGCGTAAAAGATTTTTCTTATTTTAAAAGTGTGATTTTCATCATAAATAGAATTTATGCATAAATTAGATGCATAAAAGAAATTATTTTATTATAAAAGTGCGACTTTCATCAAAATTGAATTTATGCATAAATAGATGCATAAAAGAAAGTTTTTATTTTAAAAGAGTTATTTTTCATTGGATTGAGTCTTTATGCATGGGAAGATGCATAAGAGAAATTCTTTTATTCTAAAAGTGTAATTCCTACTAAATTGGATTTATGTATGGAAAGATGCATAAAGAATTTATTTTAATCCAAAAGTGTTATTCTCATCAATTCTGATTTTATGCATAAATAGATGCATAAAGAATTTTATTTTTAATTCAAAAGAGTTATTTTCATCAATTTTGATTTTATGCATAAATAGATGCATAAAGAATTTTATTTTTAATTCAAAAGAGTTATTCTTATCAATATTGATTTTATGCATAGAAAGATGCATAAAAGATTTATTTTTATTTCGAAAGTATTATTTTCATTGAAATTAAATTTATGCATAGTTAGATGCATAAAAGATTTATTTTTATTTTAAAAGTGTTATTATCATTAAAATAGAATTTATGCATAGTAAAATGCATAAAAGATTTATTTTTATTTTGAAAGTTTTATTCTCATTAAAATGGAATTTATGCATAGTAAAATGCATAAAAGGTTTATTTTTATTTCGAAAGTGTTATTTTCCTTAAAATTGAACTTATGCCTAAATAGATGCATAAAAGGATTTTTATAAAAGTGTTATTCCTACTAAAGTTGTCTTTATGCCTAATTAGATGCGTAAAGAATCTTTATATCAAAAAATTAGAATTCTCCTACATTCTATAAATAGATATGATAAGATGTGATAGGAATCAGATAGATGTAAATGGATGTGGGTATGGATATGGATGTATGGATGTAGATGTGAAATGTGGATATGGATGTATGGATGTGGATGTGGATGTATGAATGTGGAATGTGGAAATGGATGTATGGATGTGAATGTGGATGTGGATGTATGAATATAGATATGGATGTGGATGTGTATGACAGTGAATGTGGATATAGATGTATGAATGTGAAATGTGGATATGGATGTATGGATGTGAATGTGGATGTGGATGTGGATGTATGGATGTAGATGCGGATGTGGATGTATGTATGTGGATGTGGATGTATGAATGTGGATGTGAAAATGGATGTATGGACGTAGATGTGGATGTGGATGTGGATGTGGATGTATGGATGTGGATGTATGGATGTGGATCTATGGATGTATGTATGTGGATGTGGATGTATGAATGAGGATGTGAAAATGGATGTATGAATGTGGATGTGAAAATGGATGTATGGATGTGGATGTATGAAAGTATGTATGTGGATGTGGATGTATGAATGAGGATGTGAAAATGGATGTATGAATGTGAATGTGGATGTGGATGTATGAATGTGGAATGTGGATATGGACGTATGAATGTGGAATGTGGATATGGCCATATGGATGTGAATGTGAATGTGGATGTATGGATGTAGGTATGGATGTGGATGTATAGATGTAGATATGGAATGTGGATGTGGATGTATGAATGTGGATGTGGAAATGGATGTATGCATGTGGATGTGAAAATGGATGTATGGATGTGGATGTGGATATGGATGTATGAATGTGGATGTGGATGCATGGATGTGGATATGGATGTGTATGTATGAATGCGGATGTGGAATTGGATGTATGATGTGGATGTACGAATGTGGATGTGTATGTAGAATAATGAATGCGAACGTGTGAAATGATGTGTCGTCGATATGAGTGAATGGATGAGATGTGATGACATGTGAATTGGGATGTGAATATATGATATGTGATGTGAATGAATCTGAGGTGATGAGATGGAAAATGATGTGATTAGATGAGAATGAGTACACATATGAATGGAATGTGGAATAAGTAATGTGGACTGATGAGGGATAATGTGAAAAGACGAGAGTTCAATATAGAAACTGTATTTGTGACCTGTTTGTAAATGACTGTTTTATGTCAAGAATGCTGGGGAAGCATTTTGACCGTCTTGTGATTAAGGTCATGGAGACCTAACTGAAAAAGTTACAACTGCTGAGACGAAGAGTCAATGGTGGAGGACGTCTCGCGTGTAGCAAGGTCGGCCGAGGTCTTGACCAGCCTCGGTTCGATTTAAATGGTGAGCTTCCGGTACGATGGATGAGGGACCAAGGAAGCGGCCTCTAAGTGAAGTGCTAGGTGACCTGCGAAGGATCCTAGAGGGTGCTGACCATACGGTGCTCAGGCTCTGGGTCGCCGAAGATACCCACACGTGCGTCGTGGAAGATATTGGAACGAGTAAGAGTTGTTTTCTGAAACCGAGTATGGATCTGGTTGATTGACCTTGCTGGTCCTCAACTAATGAGTCCATAGCTCTCTTATATGGATCTGTTGGTTGATCTTGCTGATCTTCAACGAGCATTCCATCTTGATTTTTATAAGTGATTATCTGTCGGGTACTATAAGCTAGGAACTATAGAAAAGACCCCTGAGTGAACAAGTGGTGAGCGTTCTGGTTGCCAATGATGCCATGGATACTCCGATGAAGGAATGATTGAAAATTAAGATTCAACCGGATACTTGAAAGTTTATGATCAGCAACACTATGATTTCATTAAATGATTGAATTAAATACATTTGAATCTAAGAAAAAGGCAATTTCATATTGGGTGTGTAAGTGGTGTGACTGGAGTTAAATTTGGTTGAAAATCCGGCTAGAGGGCCTGGGAACTCTTTTCCCTGGTACCCGGGACAAAACCTAACCAAATTCCTAATTGGATCCCATCACTACAGTGGTTGGGTGGTTGGCTAACCCATGGGATTGGATGGGGTTAGGCTGGACTGATGGATCCATAAATCGAGACTCAATTTTTGTTTAGTTCGATAGATAAAGTAAATCCCGGACAAAAATTGTTCTATGGAAAAGAATCAACGGCTTTGCCTCTCAATGAGAAAAAAAGCATTGGTATCTATGATCCAAGTACAGTCTTCTTCCCTGATCTGACTATGGGACTTACAGGTTCGGTCAGATGAGCTCAGTTAGTTAAGGCTTTTGATTACGTTAGGGAAAAGTTATCCTGGTGGAATCGCCCGTGCTTTTTGGGCAAAGGAAGTTTTTCTGGGTTCGGTTTTGGAAAAACCGATGGATTAGTCTCTTGTCTGGATATTCGTGGGCGAGGCCCCGAGTGTGGGACCCTGCCCTGCATAAGAAGTGCTACTTCTACTGCTAGCACCCCTGAAATTGTTGCGCGGTGGGAATAGGGATCTTACACGTATCTTCAGAGAGATGACTCTTTCAACCTCTATAGAGGATTTATCACAGTCTTACTCGCACTCACAGTCACACACACACTTGCACTTGCACACTTGTATCTTCACAGAGATGATTCTTTCAACCTCCGTAGAGGATTTATCACACTCAATAGCCACTCTCCATCCTCATGTCATTACTATTGATGATGGATGTGCTCCATTTTATTAGGCCCCCTATTTGAGCAATAGCCACCAGTAGTTCCTAGTTTAGACACTGGTGGTGGATGGTGGCCAAATGTGACTAGATTGTTAGGGAATGGCTTACATAGACTTAGAACTTTGCCAAGTAGGATATATGCTTATGCAAGTTATGTGACCGCATTAGTGAGCCCTTGATACAACAAACTGAGGACACATAGTTCACAAGTTGTGGGGTCCGTTTGAGTGTCCAGAGGGTCTTAATTAGGCATGGGAGCTATGATCTAATATAGTCCCAATCAAATGATATGGTTGGTTATTGGTCATTTTGGACCAAAAGTCGTGGGTTGGCCAGACCTATGTCCATGCCAATCGTGGGCACTATATATATACACTAGTTTGGTAGCCTTTGTGTATCAACATGTTTATTGTGTGAATTCATTGTGTTCAAGCACTCTTGAAACAAGACATCTTGCATCTAAATATGAACATTTGGGCTCATCTTAGGCCCCATTCTCGAGCCATGCAATGCATGTAATGTCAAGACAGGGTTTCCAAGAGTAAGTCTACCTACTCTATGTGTGGACCGTTGCTATGGCATGTAACCCATTTTGTAGGGTGCGAAATCTGATCCAAACTCCCTCTAAACCATTTACCCTACTAGGCCATCTTCCCACATGGGTAAGGGGATACGTGAGCCCAAGCTACTCAGCCATAGCTACTCCTTATAATGGGGACATACAAACATCGGTGCCTAGACAATACAATATGAGGATCATTGATATCTAACATTATGTGCCATCATCTCATCGATGCCATGATTATTAAGCATAATATCATAACTTTTGAAGCATAGCAAGTTCTTAAGAACTAGTATGAGATAAAGAATCAGACGAGTTAGCTCACAGTAGAAAAAAATCAATTTGAAGGAGAAGCAATAGAGCAATTCATATCTTGGGTAAAGATTTAGCAAGATCAAATGGGGATCACCAAGTCCATTGATGTATTAGTATGAGGTGCATTAGAGTGTTACCTCAAAAAGTATGATAGCTTGGTGACCTCACTGAACATGCAGGTGCACAAACCACATCTTACTTTTGAGGAGTTTGGGGCAACACTAGTGGAGGAGGAGGTGTATTTAAAAACGACATATGGTAGGGACGCAAATGCAAAGAGGGACAAGGGGAAGGGCTCTGATAACCCCAATTATTTTGAGAAGAAGAAGAAATCAAAGCTAAAGTGTTTCTACTATGACAAGCCTAGTCATGTGATGAAATCATGTAGACTAAGGAAGAAGATATGAGAAACATGGCACTTTAAAGACTATAAAGGAGTTGGGAATAGTATTAAACTGGAATCGAAGAGATCTATGCAAAGGCAGAACATTCCTCAGCACACCGGTGGATCATCCCAACATATGATTAGTCAAAAGAGCTCATATAACTTACTCAAGCCTTTAAGTGGGAGTTTATCTTAACAATGATTGAGAATGATGCCAAGTTCCTAGACATGGAAAGAGGTAACATTTCTTTTATTTCTAGAAATGGTGATACTTAGAAAAAGTCTTTTATTTCTAGAAATGGTGATACTAAGAAGTTATCTTTTATTTCTAGGAATGATTCACTTACACCTGCTGCTTTATGGATCTACTTTTTTGCAATCTTGTTTTCACAATTTATACAACTCACTGCTCTACCATTCTCTTTCATTACTATGACTAGAGTTGTCGTGTCAAAGGATGTAGAAGAACTTGGAATCTAATAGAGATTTTCTTTCAAGTGCCATCTTTGCACTACCATGCACATTCCCATTCTCTCCACTATCATGAATGTCATGACCATTATGAGTAGCATATGTATCATCCTCAACATGTACATGACCATAGTCCGCATAATCAAATACATCCTTGACAAGTGAATGTGATATCATCCGCACATGAGTTTCCCTACCTCTCCAATGAGGTCTAACCTTCATGAAATCATCTCCATCCTTCCACAAGATACGTGGCTACTGTTGGAACTTGGAATACATAGGCAACACGAATACCACTAGGAGCCCATGTGTGAGAATGAGTGACCATGGCCAAATCCTAACTGCCTAAACATGTATGATCCCTAGAAGAGTAACATGTCATAACTTTGTCATGTTCTCCCCATGGCTCATATCATCTGTCCAATACTCATGGGCATCCAATGCATCATGAACGTCACTAGGAAGGCCCATAGTCAAGATCATCTCAATCATCATCATCATCATCATGAACATCATCATCACATGGATGATCCATCAAAATACCATTAATTGAATCATGCAAAGATACATGTGAACCAATGCCATCGTCAAATATAGCACCTTGTAAATCCACAAAGGCATGGCTCACATCACCCATGATCACATAGGCGTAATCCATGTCCATATAGGCATAAATAACATCATGCAATCCATCATAACCATGATGCACATGCTATCCCAATCCACATACATCAATTCTATGATTACTAACACATGCATCAACCAAAAAATCCACGAGTGTCATCCATATACTATCCACTGTTGTGCCATGATATACAAACTTAAATTCATCAAATGTACTCTCCACTTTTCCCTTCCCATATTTATGTACATGGCCATAATCATCGTAGCCATATGTTGGCCCCTTTTCAACCTTGAATATGCTTACTTAAGCTTCTCAACCTCTTTGCTCTGCAGGGGTGTCCATTGTGTGGTGGTGAGGCTTTAATGCCCAAGCTATCCCATGTTCGAACTTTCTTCTGTAAGATTTACCATGGCCTTTACCTGCTTTTTGAGCTACATGGAACTCACTTTCTGAGGAAGATGCATCTTAGTATGCGGAAATATTTTACAGTGAGCCATATATTATCACTACTGTCCTCATCTATTTCCATGGAGACACATTGGCTCCCCAAAAAATTTAGCCAATGATGTACGATCCTTACTATTCAAAGCCTCCTCTTGCACATCATCAGATCTACTTGTGTCATCTTCCCTAGACAAAGGTATTCCAGAGATCAAGACTTGGCATAGATCCAGTTGTTGATCCAGCCAGTAAAGAGCAGGCCTTGGCACCATAGGCTGCATGTGTGTGTGTGTGTGCGCGGATGAAATTTTTTCAAAAATCTAACAGAAAAAGTAGCGATTTCCATGCTTACCATTTCTGGTCCTCGGAGGATTGCAATAGCTCTGATGTTGGATCCAATGAATTACTTGTAGAATTCATGGATGTTCTACTGCTGATCCTGTGTATTTGATAAAGCTTCGCAGGGCTTTTGGTCAGTATATAGAGAAGAAATCAGTCCTGAGGATCAAATGCCATCGCCTGTGCTATTGCCACATTTTTTGTGCTCTAAGATGTAGTAACATAAAGAAATGCGATTATCAACCTAAAAGGATTGAGGGTTTGAAAGCGCTCATACACCAACCTAAAGTATGTAGCATGAAGATGCATGCAAGGGTTTTATATTAAAAAATTAGGGTTTGGAGGTTTTAGTGCAAGGAATAGGGTTTCCTACACCAATAATCACAAAAAGTGGATCAAAGCTAAGCTCTGATACTAATGCAAGAAAGGGATTTAGTAAGAGATTAGAACTCATTGGTTCGAGTCCTCACAACTAGTAGACTTAATGGCTAGAGTCTACACACGTTGCTCCTTCAATACCTAGAGTAGCCGTAGCTTCATGAAGAAAGCCATGAAAGCTTGAGTAAGAAGCTAATAGCTCCAAGAAAAGTAAAGTGTATATTATGTCAAAAGATATAAAAGCTACCCAATAAGTGACTTATATAGTCACTTACTCTAAAGATGTGTCCATAAGCCCATTCCCAAGATATAAAAGCTGCCCAATAAGTGACTTATATAGTCACTCACTCTAAAGGTGTATCCATACTAGCCCATGCCCAAGATCTATGTATGTTAACCCAAGGTTACTCTCTCTCTCTCTCTCTCTCTCTCTCTCTCTCTCTCCGGAATGTATGCCTCATCTGATACACTTCGATTACCCTTAAGTCTCTCAGTGTTGAAATCCCTACATGAGGCTCCACACATCCACAGATCTTCTCGCCCATCTGACAATGTAACTCTTGAGATGAAGCAGAATCAAACTCATCTATTGGAGACCTTGTTACATCACGATATGAGTGATTCTTTAGGTTGACCCTTGTGATGACAGAATCATGTCGGAGGTACAAATAATTGTATCCCCAATCTTGAATCATTTGAAATTGTCGCATGAATGGTCTACCCAATATCACTTCATAGTTTGGATGTTTTCCAAAATCCACTACTGCAAAGGTGTGCTCATATTCAATCCCACATGTGGTGACCAATATGTTCTCAAGCAGCCCAAGGGGATGTTCTAAGCTTCCATCTGCTAGCTGCAAGCGCATCCTGGTACTCCTAGTAGCTGGTTTGTCCCACTTTTCCCAAATGGACCTTGTCACAATGCCCACTCCTGCACCACTATCAAGTATTGCAGTTAAAGCTACTTTTCACACTTCTAATGGGAGGGTAGCATTTCCCTGATCATCCTCACAAAATTTTCCTACTTTGTTGATAGAAACTGACATAACATGCTTTGTCTCAGGGTGTATAGTACAATGATGGTGACCCTTTTGTAGCAATACCTGCTCTGACAAACATGTGGCAATATCATTCCACAACTCAGGTCGAAGCTTTATCAAATCAAGTAAAGGTAAGGTACAAGCCACTGGTGCTGACAAAATAGCTTGCACGATACCCATATCCATCTCCTTTGTCAACCTTTTATGCATGGAGGGTATCCTCAAGGTTTGAGAACAGTTCTCATATTCTCCCAAATATGATGGTAAGGTTTTCATTGTATGCTTACTTCTAGGAGAAACAATTGTTTGAACTTCCTCCTGGATGCTTGGGCGTCTAAAGTTGTTTTCTGCGCCCCTGGAAAAATCCACCTCAGAGAATGGAGGTGAAATAATAGAGGATATATTCTCATTAACTTTCTCATGAACTGCTGCCCACATCTCATTTGCCATGTCCTCGTTAGCATCAATAACTTCATCATTGCATGGGAAGACAAGGCTAGGTGGTGGCAGAATACCTTCTTTCAATGGGGTGTCAATTGGTGCAGACCTCTCGCTATGAGCTTGTGAGATGAGCTCACTTTTCATTTCCCGACTTGATGACACTTCTGGTATGGTTTCTAATGTTGGCTTAAGAGAGGTTGGGCTGGAGGTGGTCCCTCAAGTATTGATTGAGCTTCCCTAATGAGTTGCTGATGTACAGCTAGATTGATCTTCTCCTCACGAGGGTTTGGGTATTCTTGAAGCTTCTTGGGTAGCTCAGATAAAGCTGCAATACGACTTCCATGAGCATCAATGATGGCATCTAGAGTCTCATTCACCTTATCCACAAAAACAGAACCCCCAGAACTATCCTCGGTCGTACTAGCCTCATCTTGTTTAGCACTAGGCCCAGGTTGAGGTTGATGCTCCTCATGCACTTCTTGGGATGTAAAAGCTTGATCCCTCATGTTTTGTTTAGAGGCTTCTTGAGAACTAGTGGATGCACTCTTAGTTTGCTTGTTGCGGTTCTTTTTCCTCCTAGTGGTCCTTTTTCTATTGGAATGTAGGGTCTTGTCCACTAGATTTGCCTTTGCATCCCTAGTTCGAGGTGTCTCATCAGTCTGCATTTCGGCATTTCGTGTCTGTGATCTAGTCCATGACTCTAAGTGGCACGACATCCTCATTCTCTGATGAAGGTGGCGATGGAACTGCCCCTACAAGGTTGAGTGAGACCTTTGGTTGAGAGGTGCCTTCCTCATGTGGTTTCAGCAAACAATCCTTTGGGAAGTGTTCTACACAACACCCTAGACAATATCTTTCAATTGGTGGAAACTGTGGTACTATTGTATTGGATTGAGCTGCTTGCCTTGAGCGATGTGGAAAATCACGAGCCCAATGGGATTCTCCGCACTCATAACAGGGGCCCATTAGTTTGGCTTCTACTTTCCTTTGCTGCCATTGACCTGAGGGGCCTGGAGTCCTAGGTTGGTAGCCGCCTAGCAACATTAAAGAATTTTGTTCCGATGGTTGAGCCTCCAGTGCTTGGCTTGGATATGCGGGTCTTTCAAAGAGATTTTCCTTGGATGAATATGATGCATATTCCTCCTCCACATAGCCTGGGTTTACCAAGTCTCTACACATATTTGAATTCTCGTAGTTAACAACCCTCACAGGAGTAGTCCCAGGAGCAAGAGGTTGAGCTCCAAGAATAGGTCGTGCTTGCTCTTGTGCCATCGGTGGCTTACGTTCAAAATTAGTATACTTTTGATGCATTTGTGGAGTCACTCCACCCCTTTGCTGCTCACGCTCCTCTCTCATTCTCACAATGCGAGTACATTCCTGTGTGGTGTGGGTAAAGTTCCAAGCACAGGCCTGGCACCACTTCTTTGTGGGTTGGTTTGTGACTAGAGGAGAAAAGGTATTACATTCTTCGGTTTTATGGTTACCGCCACATGCTCCACAAAGATGAGGACTTGTAGGTAGTACACTCCTCATTCGCTGCTGCTGTTGTTGTGGCTGCATGGGTGGGCGATAGGTCTGTCCCAATCTCCTTAGTACTAGGTTAGCTATCTGGTCTAGATTTACTAGCGCATTAGACCTTGAACTTTGGTCATCACCCCACTGATCTCTAGGTTTCACCTCCGAGCCAGTACCATCTTGGAATTTGAAGTTATCGGTGAAATCCATAGCATCATGGCAACACTCATTGAAATTTGTATGCTTCTTTGCATAGAGATGTGTGTGTAGTGTTGAATTTTTGAGTCCTTTAAAAAGAGAGAAATTAATCGACTCTGGGTGGGCTTCTCATCTTCTGGGCAATGATTAATGTACTGCTTCATCCTATTTACACAATCTCTAACACTCTTAGTCTCGCCTTGCTTGAAAGAGTAGATGTTTGCTACCGTGTCATGTTGAATCCCCATCAAGGAAAAAGCAGTAATGAATCTCTCTTCCAGAACTCGTAAAGAAGATTTGTCTGAAGCCTCTAGTGCCTGAAACCAAGCAAGGGCCTTTCCCTCAAGAGTGAGCCCAAATCCTTCAATTTGAGTATGCTTGTCAATCACTTGCTCAGCTCGAACTGCTTGCCTAAATGCTGCTACATGGTCATATGGATCTCCCGACCCTTCGTACTTCTTTACCAGTTTCTGAAGAGTTGATGGCCTTACTTGTCTTGAATACTCATCATAGGGCCTACGGCCTCTCACTCTCAGTGGGAATTGTTCCTCTCTTTGGTAAGATGGTCCACATGCATCCCAAATTGGTGTGGGTCCCCTATTACCTGCCTCACCAACCCCCTCCAAAGATCTTGTTACCCGCATTTCAGGAGGTGCATTTATGGGAGGCCGAGTTGGCTCCCCTACCCTCCGATTGTCATAGTGAGAGAAACATTGTTGTGGTGTGATCTATGGTCGCACTTTTGGTGTAGGATAATATCTTGGTGCTAGAGTTGGGCTACTAGCAGTGGTCCACTTTGATGTTGAGGGTCCCTCTCTAGTGAACTCTCGTAGGGGAGGAGCAACAGTTTCTCCAAGAAAGGCTGTCTCTCCTGGTTTAGCTGTATTTGTTGAGAACACTTCCATGAATATTGGTTGTCCTTTCCACGTGAGCTCCCGAATCTCCTTCCAATCTAAGGTTTGGTATTCATTGGCCCATTTATCAACGATTCAGTTCATGTGTCCTGCAAGCTTCTCAACTACCACCACAAGTGCTAGAGGAAGATCTAGCTCTGGCAATCTAGTTGTGGCATAATATCCTTCTAAAGAGTCCTTATAGACCTCTTGAAGTGGGTCATCTTGTAAGACCTTTGTCACTGGAATTTGTCGTACAAACTCCCATTGGTTTTCAGCCCCCTGATCCATTTTGCTCTTGCCTTTCCTATCCCTTTCCAAATTTAGATCTACAAGAAGTAAATCATCTATGGATGGCTTTGAGGACTGGGCATTGGATGGTCCTGGCATGTCCGGCTCAATGAGCCAATCATCTCTAGACTCCCTTGCTCTGGAAAGCTTTGATAAGTCTAAGAACTCGCTTTTAGAGATCTCCCCTAATTTGTCTACATTCTCTCGATGATAGGTGACTTCGTAGCGAACACCATCTCCACCCATGTACATGTTACCCTGGTCATTGACTAGAGGTGCTCTGTCAAGCTCTGAGAAAAAGTCTGCGATCTTAACAAGATATCGTTGTTGTGGATCCCTAAAGATCTCAGCTCCTTGAGCATTCGTGTAGACATATTGGAGTCTCACATTGAGTGTTAACCCCATGGTGTCGGCTTCAAATGGATTAAAAGATCATGTCATGTCACATCATCACCAATTTGGGGGCTTCTTGAATATTCAAAATTGCTTATCATGATATATATCATTGGAAAGGTCTCAAAGAGTAAATTTCAAATGTCCAAACTCTGCTCACTTTTGAGTTGATTTGTAAAAAATTCACCATGAGCCCATTTTTTCTAGAGAGAGGAGGTGTGGAAATCCTTAAGCGGCAAAAATGAGAGTCCATATTTCATCTAATGCCTTAGATGCTTTACCACCATTTTAATACTTTAGATAGCCCCATGTATATAACGTAAGAACTACATATATGATAGCACATGTTTACTCCTTAGATGCTTTGCCACCACTTCACTACTTTGATGGGTGGCAGGGAGTGGCAAGGAGAGACAGATGTGGGGGCGAGCAGGTGAAGATGTGGTGGCCGAGTCCATCAAGGTCAACAAAATGGATGGTAGCACATGGTCTCTCTCTATAGCCTTGTTTGCTACCATTTCAATAAAATTGGGTAACCACATACATTATCAAGGCCAAAACTAAAGAGAGAGTCATTGGAATTCACATCCGTAGTAAGACATGAATCTTTCTAGAGACACTCCTATCAAGGATGAGCCTACACTAAAATTGATTTCCAATATTCACAAATGATGGGTTTATCCAAATGCTTTTCTATAAAAAGATTCACGGCGTGCTATGCTTTGTAAAGAAGATTCATGGCGTGCTATGCTATGTAAAGAAGATTCATGGTACATGCACTAAGGATCTTTATGTGCTAGCCATATCCTTATCCATGCACGTATACTCTCCTAGGCTCTCCTTTGATGCTTTGCCACCATTTCAATACCTTGGATAGCACCATGCACTTGAAAGGTAAGAACTTTACATATGGTAGCACGTGGTTTATCATTAGGTGAAATAAGGACTCTCATTTTTGCCCCTTAAGGATTTCCACACCTCCTCTCTCTAGAAGAATGGGCTCATGGTGAAATTTTTACAAAATCAACTTAAAAGTGAGTAGAGTTTGGACATTTGGAATTTACTCTTCGAGACCTTTCTAATGATATATAGCATGATAAGCAATTTTGAATATTCAAGAAGTCCCCAAATTGGTGATGTCATGTCACATCATCACCAATTTGGGGGCTTCTTGAATATTCAAAATTGCTTATCATGATATATATCATTGGAAAGGTCTCAAAAAGTAAATTCCAAGTGTCCAAACTCTGCTCACTTTTGAGCTGATTTGCAAAAAATTCACCATGAGCCCATTTTTTCTAGAGAGAGGAGGTGTGGAAATCCTTAAGAGGCAAAAATGAGAGTCCATATTTCATCTAATGCCTTAGATGCTTTACCACCATTTTAATACTTTAGATAGCCCCATGTATATAACATAAGAACTACATATATGATAGCACATGTTTACTCCTTAGATGCTTTGCCACCACTTCAGTACTTTGGATAGTCCCATCATGTAGTATCAAAGAAATATTTGAGCAGTCATTAGAGTAAGTTTACATCCATAAGGCAATCCTAGTGGAGACACTCCCATTAAGTATGATCTTGCACTAAGGCCATCTAAAAATCATTTATCACATGCAGGCAAGGTTGCTACATCCTTTGCCAATTTTAGAAGGACCTTTCTAGGATATCAGCAGCATAGATTTTGTAGGACCCTTTCTAGCAACATTTGGATCTAGGAGGAACACACAATGCATGATGATTGTTGATAGATTCAGTAAGTTTTATATGCTCATTTTGTGCAAGCAAATGGCCACAACAAAAGATATCGCTCACTTGTTTCTTCACCTTTTGTATCCCATATATGGTTTACCAAGGATAATTACATTTTGTGCAAGAAGACGGCCACAATAGAAGATATCACTTGCTTGTTTCTTCACATTTGGTATCCCATATGTGGTTTGCCAAGGATAATTACATCTGATAGGGATCCCAAGTTTACTTCACATTTCTAGAGAGCATTATTTGACAACTTTGGGACCAAGTTATAGTTGTCCAATGCATTTCATCCTCAAACAGATGGCTAGATAGAAAGATATAATCACCTGGCATTTGATTCTTGTCGTCTTTCCATGATCAACAATTGAAATGGCAGAACTATCTTCATCCTAAATGATACTCACTCATTTAGTATTGTAGCATTTGGCCGCCATTTCTTGTCACTTTTTACGAGGATGGTGTCGCCTTCCTTGGAGGCCAACAAGATCACATAAACATTTTCAGAAATCATTGAGTCAGTAACGGAGCACCTTGCCAAATCTCAGGAAGCATACACTCGGCAAGCCAAAAAATCTCAAAGAGATGTCAACTAAAAAGAAGGGGATTGGGTGTATCTCTGGATCATGAAGCAAAGATTGAAGATAGTGGGCAAGAATTGTCCCAATCTCTCGTTTTAAATCTTTGGACCTTCTCCTTCCATCCAAAAGATTAGTGATATCTCCATGAAGCTAAAGTTACCAAAGAATTAGACTATGCATGATTTCCTCCATGTTTCTTGGTTGAAGTCCTTTGTTGGATCAGCACTCAAATGAAGATGGTTAACAAATCCAAAGTCATCAAACCCAAGAAATTTTCCTCCATAAATGGAAGCATGGTTCTGATTGCATAAAACGATAGGTTTACGTGAAGTTCAAGGATCGAGGCACTCATGAAGCTGTATGGCTAGATGAAGAATTCTTCAAGGAGTACCTGCTTGCAGATATTGTTAGACTACCAAAGCCATGAGCTTGCCCCCCAAGCTAAGTAGGAGGGAATGTCACATACACTCTACAGAATGTGGTGATATGTGACACACTGGCTTAGCATTTAATGTAGCATTATACACCATTAGTATCCTTTTTATTGTATGTGGTGGCCCCATTGTGAGCCCTAGTCCGACACGAGCTACGTAGGTCATTCTCTGTTGAGCCTTAGGTGTTAGGGTCAGTCCCTTACCCACCTAGAGAACAAGCATGTAGAAGTCATCTGAGGCTAGGCATGTCAAAGTCAGCCCAATGGTTACATTACAGAACCATATAAAAGCACCTAGGGCATGGGCCAACCCGTAAGGCTCCCCACCTTGGGGATGCCTTGTGTATGCTTTTAACACACCATACACCCCCTAATCATCCAATTGGCCAGCATTCAAAGGTTGTAAATAATCCATCCTAGAAAATAATACAATCAGCTAGAATTTAATGTTAGGCCAACATTTAATGCCAACTTTAAATTCTAGGTGATGGCAGTAGTCATGGGACTTTTCTCCTAGCTGACAATAGCATTCTAGCACCAACTATAACATTATATGCACCTTCTCCAGCCTTGTTCAATCCTTGTGTGTAGCTTCATTTGGTTAGTGGTTATGGATTTCTTTCGGCTAATTTTCTTTATTTGGCTAGCCCTCGGTGTCTTCCTTTGTCTTTGACCCTTGTTAGTTAGCACCTGACTGACCCTAGGCCTTCCCTATCTTTATCCTTGGTAGGCTCTTTGACCTCTTGCTTATCCTCCTTATCCTTTTTTAGGTCATCTACATCTTCCTCCTCCTCGAACATTTGTCCTTAAGTTCCCTCAAGGTTCTTGGAGTATACAAACAACCTCAAGCACTCCATGCTTCAATCCAAGGTAGCATAAAATATCCTCTCATCTTCAGCCAACATATGTGCATATCCTCAGTAGTTTTGAATTTTCATAAGTGGCTTCCTAGAGTCTTCTATAGTGCTATTGGTTCAGCATATGGTCCAGTCTACGTTTGGTCTTCCTTGTCCTTGCATTTGGTAGTCCACAATCATCATTCACATCATTGTACAAAGTTCTCCAAAGTAATATAAGCCAATACTCCTACTTGTAGGGGGGAGGCGGGGCTTCACTGGGTAATTAGGACCCAATCTAGTGTTGACTCTCATCTTCTCTCTCAGCTAAAGTTCACCAAAGTAATATAAACAAATAATCCTACTTGTAAGGGGAAGGGGGGGCGTCAATGTGGATAATTGGGACCCAATCTAGTGTCGACTCTCATCTTCTCTCTCAACTCCTATCTTAAAGTAAAGTGGATTCAATAAACTCACAAGTTTAAAGAAGCCTTTGTTGCATGTTATTATGACAGCCAACCTATTTCATGCTACATAACAACAAATGGTGTGGCATTGCCCTAAGGGTGGGTGGTCTTGCACTTTCGGTTATTGTATTCGATATTGTATTCCCAACATTTGTGCTTTGTTGGGAAGGTGCGTGGTCTTGCACTTTTTTTAATTGTATGCGAGATTGTACTTCATTTTTGCATTTTGTGCAAGTGAAACCAAATGAAATGGGCTGAAACATCTATACATCCCAATGGATGTTTATATCAAGCCCATAGGTTAACTCTAAGAATTCGTTCATCTTTGTTTTTAAAAAGCTGGGAGGACAGAACCTCGTCCTTAGGTAAATTTTGAGATCAGTCTAGGTTTGGGTATTTCGATCGAGACAGTTTGTCTCGTAGTGGTTTCTCCATGCCACTCTAGCTATCTCCACTATCTTCAGCCTTGCAAGAGCCATTTTGCTCCTCATTGTACCCGCGGTTACATCGAAGTATTCTTCCATTGATTCGATCCACTTCTCCACCCCACAGCCTCGCCCAAGTTTTCCCCTTCACCCTTGAAAGGTCCAGGCTGTAAACTATGAAGAGTTTTACGAACATCCAGGTCGAGCTCTTCTTCATCGAGTTGGGGGTTAACATTTCTACCACGACGACCTCGATCCATGTTCCTATCAATACGAAAATTCTTGTTACGTCTCTTTATTTATGATTCAATCCAATTTTTGATTCAATCCGATTTTTTGATTCAATCCGATTTTTGATTCAACTGATTCCGGGGTTCTCTAAATAGGTCGGCTCCCCACAAAATCAAGGGATAAAGATACTCATATAGAACGCATTATCAGATAACAATTCATTCAGAATATCTCATTCATATCTTTAACACAATAATGGTCCATCAGACTGAATTTTTTCCTCTGAACAGTCCTCCATGGGGATTTCAATTTTTTGGATTTTTAATTTATCATCCCTTAACTTGATCCACTGATCAAAAAATAACAGTAGTAATCTGCCAGCACAATCCACTAATCTCATAGTGATTGGCTGAAGTCATTAATGCCATTCCAATTAAGAATATCATCATAGGGACTCGTCCCATTCATCCTCATTGTAGTTTCACTCAGCTTATTACATTTCAACCAAATTTCAAGGATCATCATTTTTCAATCAAAATCCAAATCAACTCATCAATTCTCAACCAGAATTTAAAAATCATATCAACAACCACATTCGAATTCATCATCTGGATAGCATTAATGCTTATAATTTCAAGTCTTAGATTTACTCGTATATACTGTCAGTAAAGAGCTGCAGTTATACCCTCGGTATATACGGGTAGTCATGGTTCTTGGAACTATAAGGTAAATACCATCATGTCTAGGCCTCAAGCAAGTCAGGGATTCCATACAATTATGGTACTTCCGTCTGAAGACCCAATTACTAATTTACGAATTTCAGTTTGAATATCAAATTGTATGAATTTTATCACACAATTACAACCTTTTAGTACTTCTTGATAGTACTTCTTGATAAACTTTTGACATATTTGGCTTCTCAGTTGATCCTCATTAGCCAAATAGCTCTGATACCAATTGTAAGATCCATGTCCCCACCGCGCAACAAATTCAAGGGGTGCTAGCAGCAGAAGTAGCACTTCTTACGCGGGGCAGGGTCCCACACTCGGGGCCTCGTCCGGATATCCGAACAAGAGACTAATCCATCGGTTTTTCCAAAACCGAACCCGAAAAAAACTTCCTTTGCCCGGAAGGCACGGGCGATTCCACTAGGATAACTTTTCCCTAGCGTAGTCAAAAACCTTAACTAACTGAGCTCATACGACCGAACCCGTAAGTCCCATAGTCAGAGCAAAGAAAAAAGACTGTACTTGGATCATAGAGACCAACGCTTTTTTCCTCATTGAGAGGCACAGCCGTTGATTCTTTTCCATAGAACAACTTTTGTCCGGAATTTACTTCATCTATCGAACTAAACAGAAATTGAGTCTCGATTTACGGATCCATCAGTCCAGCCTAACCCCATCCATTCCCATGGGTTAGCCAACCGCCCAACCACTGTAGTGATGGGATCCAATTAGGAATTTGGTTAGGTTTTGTCCCGGGTACCAGGGAAAAGAGTTCCCAGGCCCCCTAGCTGGATGTTCATGCAAACATAAAACTAGTCATACCACTTACATACCCAATATGAAATTGTCTTTTTTCTCAGCATCAGCTATCTTTAAAACAATCCTTTAATGAAACCATTGTGTCACTTATCACAATCCTCAAAATCTCTGGTTGAATCCTTATTTCCAATCATTCCTTTATCGGTGTACTTATGGCATCATTGGTAAACCAGAACGCTCACCACCTATTCACTCAGGGGCCTTTTCGATAGTTCCTAGCTCATAGTAACCGGTAATATACTCACATAACAAAATGGAATCTCAATGGAAGATCAGCAAGATCAACCAACAGATCCATATAAAAGAGTCATGGACTCATCCGTTGAGGACCAGCAAGGTCAATCAACCAGATCCATGCCCGGTTCAGAAAACAACTCTTACTCCTTGTTTCAATATCTTCCACGACGCACGTGTGGGTATCTTTGGCGACCCAGAGCCCAAGCATCGTATGGTCAGCACCCTCTAGGATCCTTCGCATTTCACCAAGCGCTTCACTCATAGGCCGCTTCCTTGGTCCCTCATCCACCGTACCAGAAGCTCACCATTTAAATCGAACCGAGGCTGGTGAAGACCTCGGCCGACCATGCTATGCGAGACGTCCTCCGTTGACTCTCCGTCAGCTGTTGCAACTTTATCAGTTAGGTCTCCACGACCTTAATCACAAGACGGTCAAAATGCTTCCCCAGCATTCTTGACATAAAACAATGATTTACAAACAGGTCACAAATACAATTTCTATAATGAACTCTCATCTTTCCACATTATCCCTCATCAGTCCACATTACTTATTCCACATTCCATTCATATCTGTACTCATTCTCATCACATATCATTTATTCACATCCCAATTCACATCTCATCCATTCACTCATAACGATGTCACATCATTTCACATACACATTCGCATTCATTATTCCACATACACATCCACATTCGTACATCCACATCCATACATCCACTTCCACATCCACATCCATATCCACATCCATACTCATACACTTCCACATCCGCATTCATACATACACATCCATATCCACATCCATACATCCACATCCACATTCATATATCCACATCCATACATCCATTTTCACATCCACATCCACATCCATACATCCATCTACATCATCCCACATCATTCACACATCAAACCACATCATCCATACATCAATTTACATTGATCTACATCATTCACACATCAAACCACATCATCCATTCATCCATCTACATCAATCCACATCATTCACACATCAAACCATATCATCCATACATCAATCTACATTAATCTACATCATTCACACATCAAACTGCATCATCCATTCATCCATCTACATCAATCCACATCATTCACACATCACACCACATCATCCCGACATCAATCTACATTGATCTACACCATTCACACATCAAACCACATCATCCATTCATCCATCTACATTAATCCATATCATTCACACATCAAACCACATCATCCATACATCCATCTACATTGATCTACATCATTCACACATCAAACCACATCATCCATTCATTCATCTACATCAATCCACATCATTCACACATCAAACCACATCATCCATACATCAATCTACATCATTCACACATCAAACCACATCATCCATTCATCCATCTACATCAATCCACATCATTCACACATCAAACCACATCATCCATTCATCCATCTACATCAATCTGATTCCTATCACATCTCATCACATCTATTTATAGAATGTAAGAGAATTCTTATTTTTGATATAAAGATTCTTTACGCATCTAATTAGGCATAAAGGCAACTTTAGTAGGAATAACACTTTTATAAAAATCCTTTTATGCATCTATTTAGGCATAAATTCAATTTTAAGGAAAATAACACTTTGGAATTAAAAATAAACCTTTTATGCATTTTACTATACATAAATTCCATTTTAATGAGAATAACACTTTCAAAATAAAAATAAATCTTTTATACATCTATCTATGCATAATTTCAATTTCAGTGAAAATAATACTTTCGAAATAAAAATACATATTTTATGCATCTTTCTATGCATAAATTCAAAATTGATAAGAGTAACTCTTTTGGAATAAAAATAAAATTCTTTATGCATCTATTTATGCATAAAATCAAAATTCATGAAAATAACTTTTTTGAATTAAAAATTAAATTTTTTTATGCATCTTTCTATGCATAAAATCAAAATTAATAAAAATAATTCTTTTGAATTAAAAATAAAATTCTTTATGCATCTTTCTATGCATAAAATCAAAATTGATAAGAATAACTCTTTTGAAATAAAAATAAAATTCTTTATCCATCTATTTATACATAAAATCAAAATTGTTGAAAATAACTCTTTTGAATTAAAAATAAAATCCTTTATGCATCTTTCTATGCATAAAATCAAAATTGATGAAAATAACTCTTTTGAATTAAAAATAAAATTCTTTATGCATCTTTCTATGCATAAAATCAAAATATATAAGAATTACTCTTTTGGAATAAAAATAAAATTCTTTATGCATCTATTTATACATAAAATCAAAATTGATGAAAGTAACTCTTTTGAATTAAAAATAAAATTCTTTATGCATCTTTCTATGCATAAAATCAAAATTGATAAGAATAACTCTTTTGGAATAAAAATAAAATTCTTTATGCATCTATTTATGCATAAAATCAAAATTGATGAAAATAACTCTTTTGAACTAAAAATAGATTTCTTTATGCATCTTTCCATGCATAAATCCAATTTAGTAGGAATTACACTTTTAGAATAAAAGAATTTCTCTTTTTATGCATAAAATCCATTTATGATGAAAATCTCACTTTTAATATAAAATAATCTTTTATGCATACAAATCATTTATGATGAAAATCACTCTTTTAATATAAAAGAATTTCTTTTTTCATCTAATTTATGCATAAAATCCATTTATGATGAAAATCACACTTTTAATATTAAAAAAAGCTTTTATGCATACAAATCATTTATGATGAAAATCACTCTTTTAATATAAAAGAATTTCTTTTATGCATCCATTTATGCATAAAAATCATTTATGATGAAAATAACACTTTTATAATCAAAATAACAATTTCAATATGCTTCCTTCTATGCATAGAATTTAATTCTAAAGAAAGTAACACTTTTTTAATAAAATATTTTTAATATGCATTTTTTTATACCTAAGATGAAAAATAACACTTTGAGAATACATATACGATGGGAATTACTCTTTTTGAATAAAAAAGTAAAACTTATTTTATAAAATTTTAGAAAAAATTTGCCATAACCTCCTTTGTATGGCTGACCATTTTTTAATTTTTAACTCTCTAAAATTAATTAGAATTTCACCAAGAGTATTTAAATCATTCTAATGTAAACATTTTCTACTTATTTAAGAGAAACATTATGAAAAACTTGATTTTATCCATTAATCATTCATCTAGGATAAAGAATGGTTGGATTTACTAAAGAAGAGAGGGAAATGCCTTTTTTCGATGAGGCATAACACCATATTCATTTTAGAGAAGACAAAAATCATAAAAACCATTAAAATTAAGCATAAATGGGAATTTAAGTATTTCCTTACTACCATTCATCAATTAACTTCAATAGCATTAAAAAGCCATTCCAATTAAGCTTCTCAAGCTTGAGAGGGATTGAGAAGAGAGACACATTGAGAAATTATAGAAAAAGATCAAAATTCACTCTTTACCTTACAAATTGCTTGATTCTTTGATCACGGTAGAGGCCCCCAACCAATCAATTGGTTTAGTATGTTGATGGAGCCTTCAATGGAGATTGAAGAAGGAGGGAAGCTCCAATTTCTTCAATTTGGAGAGAATTTTAGAGAATAGTAAAAATTATCATTAATTTAGCATAATTCTGGCATAATAAAATACTCCTACTTTTTCACAAAGGACTCAGGTTCTATTTATAGGAGAGGGAGGCTCTAACCAAGACCAACTGATTTCTAGAATTTTCCAGATTCAGTTTGGTTGAATTTGGACAAGATTTGGACCTAGTTTGGTTCCTTTTTGATTCGGTTTGATCCAAGAGAGAGGAGAGATAAAAATATCACATTATTTTTTAGTTTAAAACTCATTCAAGCATGTGAAGTAGGCGTCTCCTTGAAGGGACTCCCCTTCGTTACACGTGTCAAAATGGAATCATTATACCCAAAATATCTCTTTTTTTTAGTAATACTCATAGTTTTTTTACTAATAACCCTTGTACACAGTCAACTCTTCATCTTATGTGAGCATTTACCCATTTTTGGGTATTTTTATTTTATAAATTGGATTTATCTCCTCTCCACACATGATTTGATCTTATTGGCCCATAGGAACCTTAATTGGACCATAATCCAAAAATTTCTGAAAATCTATACCCTTAGGCTAAGGTCCTTTATACCCATTTCCAATTAATTCTAATTGCACATTGAAAAGTTCTTTTTGAATTTCTGTTTCAGGGGAATTCATTTTAGACACTAGGAGGAATTTTATATCCAAAAATATCTCAATTTTGGACTACCTCTCTCTAGACATTTTCTCTCTCTAGATCAAAACAGGGTAAAAACAAGATCTTTTATAAAACTGAAGAGGGATTTGACTACAGGGGAAGATACTGGACATCCTGAGAGGCTGGGAAGGAATCTTACATTAATCGGGATTTAAATTTGATAATAATCACTAGAAATCAAACAAATGTCGAGATTTATAACTAACACGTTCAATTTTTTTTTTAATAGTGTGAATTATATTAACTGAAAGAGAAATAACATACCATATAGACTATCAGATGACTCATTTCTCACTACAAAAAAGCTTTTAAAAAAAGCTTAACTTTTAATTCAGAGTCTTTGATCAAGAGGTCCACTTCTTCGATTGCCACCAAGCCATTTTGAAACACTCTCTCTTTTTGAATTTTGTCGATTTTTCCCTAAAAGCCTTCATTGGCTTTGTTCATCTGTAGTTCATCTCTTCCATGGCATTTTTTGTATAATGTGCTTCACACGCTTTCATACTACCTTTATGCAATGTTTTCATCTGCAAGTGCAAATCATCTCTCAGACCATGCATCATATTGATACGTATATTCTTAAATAAACAATTATTTCTACTTATCCAGACAGCCCACAAAAATTCAGCTCATATATAATACTCTATAATTCTGCATAGCATTTGATTTGGTGGCCAAGAAGGATTTCCTGCCACGTCAGATCCCAGTTTTGTACTAGGTATATACACTAATTCAGAAACTTGATAGCTTCTGTATTATATGGCCACAACCTATAAAAATATGTTCAATCGTTTCCAATGCGTTTCTACACCTTGGGCATAATCCATTTCCATATCGTAAGCTCTGAGCTCGAGCATTGATCCATGAGGCTTTGTGCATAATCAGCCAAAGCATACAAGTTTTTTTTGGCGGAATGATAGGTGACCATATTGTTGAGAATTTAAAACCCCAGTGTCTTCTGTCCTAGAGAAGATTCCACCCGTTATTCAGTTTACACTGGAGCGGAGGACCTTGAGGAGGGAGAGAAGGGATTGGCAAGAGATTACATTTAGATTTCCAAGAGAATGCTTTATGCATAAGGGTTCCTCTGAGTTGGATCAGCGCTACTCTGTCAACAGGCCATAGCTGCATTCTGCTGAAAGCCCTCAACTAATAATCTGAACATTGTTTTAAGCTCTTGTTCGGACCTCCACCTGTGTTCCTCTGCACCAAACATCATCCCAGGTCTGGATACTCTTTTGTGGAGTTTGAACACATGTTTATACAACTCTGATGGGATATTGTTAGACACCATTGTGGAAAACTAGATGGAATCCAGATGTAAGACATGGGCATGTTTTCTTATTTTACAATGTAGTTTAATTTCAGGTTTGCATCTGTTCCATGTATGCCATAAACCTTTGACAAAAGGGATGCCTTGCGGTTTGATGTTTATAGAGCTGAAGAAGAGCGTCATCAATGGAAGTATTTTCCACTGGGGGTAATCTGTAAGAATGAAGTTACCCAAATTTTGGTTAAGAAGAATTGGGAAGTCTACTTGGGGCATTATGAGACTTCTGACAATCCATTTGGCTGCCATGTGATCAACAAAGTCTATTATGTTAGGTAAACCCAGGCCCCCATGTTTTTTGGGTCTTGCACATTCATTTCATGCCACTTTGAGTATTTCGGCTTCCTCAGCATTTCCCGACCATAAAAAGTTCTTGTATAGCTTCTCTATCTGCTTTAGGTCAGAATTAGAGGGGCGCCAACATGACAAAAAGTAAATGGTTATGTGGGGAAGAGGATATGTTTTAGCACTACAATTCTGCCAGCAAGATTGTGTTGCATACCAAACGACCTTCTGAATTTGTTCTGCACTTTATCAAGGACCCATGTCCATATTTGATGCATAGACACTCCGAATCCCATTAGGATCCCAAGGAGTTTGAAGATTTGGCCTTCCTGCAAAATCGTGCATCCTTGATCCAACAACCAATGTGGCAGCTCAGAAAGCATTGTTATTCCAGTTTTAGAGTGATTGATGATAGATCCTGAAGCCAAATAGAACAGATGGAGGCATTCCCAAAATGTACAAATTGATGTCAAATCATTATGTATAAGACCATTTGTGTCATCAGCAAATTGTTGAAGATAAGTTTTACCATTATTCGTAAGATAGATGCCCTACATCTAGCCTTCTTCCATAGCCTTATGGACCAGCAATCCAAGTGCATCAGTTGTAATGGCAAAAAGAAATGGGGCTAGAGGGAAACCCTACCTAATAGATCTGCACAACTCAAATGGCTTAGTGAGATTACCATTAACTATGACCGAGACACCTGCATTAACAAAAAGAACATGCACCATTTTCATGAACTTGGGCCCCAACTCCATGTCTTTGAAGGTTTGCAAAACAAAATCCCATTATAATCTGCTTTGTAAGCTTTGTCAAAATCGATTTTAAAGAATATAAAATCTTGGTGGGTCTGTTGGGCATGTTCAACTCCCTCCCATAGGGCAATAATGGCATCCAAAATATATCTACTCTTGATGAACCCTTTTTGCTCAGGTCTTATCCAATCCTGCAGGTGTCTAGAGAGTCTTCTAGCAAAGGGTTTAGCATAAATTTTATAGGCTGTAGAAAGCATGGTTATTGGTCGCGAGTTAGATATTTCCTCTTTAGAGCCTCTCTTATGGATGAGTTTGATGGGCCCTTTGTTTATGGAGAGGGGAATAGCACCATGCCTGATAGACTCTTTCCATACCTCAAGGGATTTAGTAGGAAGTTCTTAAAGTATTTGAAGAACTCTGTTGGAAGGCCGTCAAGGCCACGGCTCTTGCTATTTTTCATGGCCATAATTCCTTCCTCTATTTCTCCCACAAGTAAGATCAAAATCCAGTGTACCTGCCAGACTCTGAGAGACTATTTTTTCCCTACATTTTATAATGGCTTGCATAGCTTTACGTCTTTCTGGAGCTTTTCTAATAGTGAAGATATCAGAAAAGTGCTCCTTGATAATGTCGAGGTTCTCAGCTACTACTGATTCTACACAAGTTCCATTTTTATTTCTAAGCATAGGGATGTGGTCTCTCATCACTGCCTTCTTTTTCAGAATGGTGAACATCTCCTTTGAGAGTCTATCTATCTTACTTGCCCACTATTCTCTAAAGAATAGTTTAATGTGTTGGCACTATATTTCATCTTCTTTTTTTTATTATTCTCTTAAAGAATAGTTTAGTGTGTTGGCACTATATTTCATCTTCTTTTTTTTACTATTCTCTTACTACAATCAGAGTGTCTTGGATATGGACCTGACCTCGACTTATTCTCTAATTTCTAGAGACTGTAGCTCTCAAAATTTTTGAAGCTTTCTCTCAGATCTAATTTTGCTAACTTCCTTTTTAATGTCTCTTAGCATTTTTTTAGAGTCTCTCACTGCCTGGCTCCATGCCTTGGCAGGGGAAGAACATGTATTGAAGTGAGTAGTCCATACTAATTCAATATTATTGTGTGCAATTGGGAGTTGGAACAGTTTAGGGCCCTACGGAACCACCTTGACTTGACCTTTTGGGTTCCCGGGAGGATTGGATAGTGGTCTGATAGAGCTATACTATATTGCACTTTAACTTTAGTGTTTAAGTAGCTGTTACATATGGCTGATAAAGAGTAGCAATGATCCAGTCTGGCCGTTCTCAATTGATTGCCTTGCCTATCGTTGTCCCAAGTGAAATCATGGTCACATGCCATATCATGAAGGGTATGGATGTCCTTTAGAAGCCATCGGGACAAGGGAAAACCCTTTGCCACTTCTTAGCTTGTAACCAAACCAGTGGAACAATGAAGATGAAGAGAAGAAGGAGTGGAGACAAAAATTCTAAAAATATATATCGTACATTCACCTTCTATCTCTTCCACAGCATAGTTCTCACTATTCAAAATGTACAAGTTTCATCCCTTAAAATTAAAGGCAATGTGGAATTCCAACTAGAATTTCTAAATTTCAGCCTGAGAAAATTACACTACAAATTAGGTTATGTAAGCATTGGTCTAGGGGGCTTCTCAAACCTAGAATCGCGGCCTTGGACTACTCTATGCTCATATTTAATGGGTGTGTAGTATCAATGGTATTGGACACCAATAGGAACTTTACACCATGGAGGCATGTCTCCCTTGTGTGCTTGGGAGTAAACCTAAATGACTCTATGATTGGGGGATGAACTACATGCCAGTGTCTATGTTTGCTTTTCTTGTTTGTTTATGCTTAACCATCAGGGGATTTACATTGATATCACAGCCAGACTTGCTGAAATTAAGCGTGGTAAACTCTTAGAGGAGGAGAGGAGAAAATCCTCATCTTTTGGGCACTTATCTTTTAGTCTCTCATATTCCCACATCTACTCATGTTTCTAAAATTTCTATATCTTCTCCTTGGTGCTGAGCTTCTCCATCACCTAGTGAGTATGGCTATGGATACACTTAGTGCAAAGCCTCTATCCTTTGTTCTAGAATGCTACGGATTGGAGTGCAACCATCTATGAAAGCTCATACATCGCATCCATATGTAGGACAATAGGTTTCTATGGAAGGTTCTGGTATTGATCCAAATCTTTACTTTACTTTTCCTCAATACTCTCAACCATATCAACAATACATGGGCTATGTGCAACCTCCTTTACCTTCTCGACAACCTTCACTTACACCTCAACCTCCTGCATCTCCTTTTGTGGATACTATGTATTCCACCATTCTTGATTTGTAGAGACAATTAGTGGAGCTATGATCCCAGACTCCCCAAGCCATGAAATAGTATTACTACCTACAATATCCATCTTTTAGCCATTTCTTAAGGTCATTAATTAGGGGAGATATATTTGGGTATTATGTTGAGAAATTGTTTGTCAACTTGGAATCTCTCCACATATGTATCTTCCTATGAACCAATAATATTACCTTGAAAATCTACCTAGCTTTAGCCATAACTTGAGGGTCATTATTCAGGTCCGAGCCTTTTCATTTCTCACTTAAGAGATCATGTTGTGAGTTCTCTTGTAATCAGGTCCCCCTTTTCATTTCTCACTTAAGAGATCATGTTGTGAGTTCTCTTATAATAAGGTCCCCCTTTTCATTTCTCACTTAAGAGATCATGTTGTGAGTTCTCTTGTAATAAGGTCCCCCTTTTCATTTCTCACTTAAGAGATCATGTTGTGAGTTCTCTTGTAATAACTAAGGGCTTCGAAGAAGGATTTTGAAGGGACTTATGAGGCTTTGAGTAAAATATTCCTAGAGAGAACTCTACCTATTTGAGCTCTTCTAGCCCCCTCAAACACATCCATTTGATTTTACACCATTTTTACCTATCAAGATTAGATTAAGTTAGATGAGCTACATCGGATTCTTGCCCGTTATAAAGCAAGTCCTACTCCTTCTCAATCTTCATTTAATGATCTCTACTTTCTTTAACTTTGAGTTTGCCCTGGCTTCTCATTATACTTCATGAATTTTGTTAGCAAATTCATGAATCTTGTTAGCAAATTCTCTCCAAGCATGATTATCTCTAACAAACTCAGGTTTCTCTTGCCAAATCCCCTAACACCATTTCCCCACCCTTTTAGCTTATCTTATCCCCATCTAAGAAACGAGTGAACAAATAGAGAATTGTCCACCCAAACACTCAAAGTGTGAGGATCCAGTTTGCCTCTTTTCAAAGTACACCCTCAACCAATAGGCTTACTTCTGCCATGGAAATGGCAATTCAAGTGGCATTAATAAGGGTCCCTTAGGACATGCTCTCGTGGTATGAGATGCCAAGGTTGACTAGCTTAGCATGTGAGAGTGGAACCTTAGCCCCTAGTATGAGATGTCAGGGTTTACTAGCTTGGCATGTGGGAGTGGAACCTTAGCCCTTGGCTTAGGGGAGGTTGTGGATGTGACCTGTGGATGGGTTGTGAGCTTGTATGCACCCTTCTATGTGTTATATCCTTATGTGTTATATCCTTATGTGTTTAGCTTGTGCATTAGATGATCTTCTGGAGGGGAGATGCATAGTTGGTATTAGAGGTAACTTGATCCAAAATTAGGAAACCCTATGAGGTTTTCATGTCTTGTGAAAGTCTCCTATCTAGGTATCTCTTGATCTCCATATCTATGTTGATTTGCAAATTAAGTGAAATTTTTGGTATGGTTGTATGAAGAAACCTACTGGACTTTGTGCATGAGATAGAGAGAAACAAAGATAGATATATTAAGACCTGAAAAGGGAATAGATGAGACTAGAGGAAACACACACAAACCCTAATTACTCTCATTAATCTATCTCACACAATGTAGAGAAGCTCCATAGCTACCTTCATTCCTTGCAGTTGACTTGGTTCTTGCCATCACTCTGACAAGCTGCATACAAAGCAATGGAAAGAGATTACAGCCATGGAGAACATGGAATGATACAAGAAGGCAATGACAGGGGTGGATGAAGCAACATTTATAAATTTGCAACAAAACGCGATTTCGACAGTTTGAAATTCCTAACAGCTCACTCTCGCGTTTTCCTGCAAATACCTGAAGTAACATGCTATTACATTCCTACAGTGATTTCTCTGTCTTTACAACTAAAAACAATATGGATTGAGTTTATGCAAGGAGTGTACAACCTTGGATAGCTTAGAAAGACACAAAATCACAATGATAGGGGTGGATGAAGCAACAATTTTATATTTGCAACAAAATGCGATTTGGGCTGTTTGAAATTCCTAAAGCCTTCTCCTCGTGTTTTCCTGCAAATTCATGAGGCAGCATACTGGAACATGCCTTCAGTTATTTCACTGTGTTTGCAACTTGGTGCAAGATGGATTAAGTCTATGGAAGGCAAGAAGTGATCAATCTCTCACTCAACCAGCCCAATTCAAAAGTCTTCCTGCTTGTGGTTGCAGTGGAAAAAGCTAAGGAATGCATATAATATTTATCCTAATATCTAAGCTACATCACATCACTCAGTACATTATCCTAATAAACTATTAAACAAGAAGAAAAGGATATAGAGAGTCTTACTGACCTGGAAACTATCTGTAGGTGTGCTGTGCTGGTGATGAGTATCCTGTGCTGGGGATGAACCTTTGCTGTTGGTCAGGATGCTGATGGTGCAGACTGATGGTGCAGAGTAGGGAGGTAGAGAGGCAAGAGAGCTAAGAGGGGAGGGCCTAGACAGGAGAGATTAAACAGGAGGGAAAAGATTAGTGTAAAATACAAACAAAGCAGCTAATAAATACCACACGTGTGGAATGGAGTCGTTTTTTCACATGTGTGGATGGGACCCAGATCTCTTGGAGTTTGAAACTTGGCACGTGTGAATGGCACTTTTTACCTTGAAAATTGTGCCAATCATGATTTCATAATCAGATCCATAATAAACACTCTTCCCTCCCCGTCTTTCATCTCTGCCAGCACCCTCCCATCATCCTTTTCCTTCCCCCTCTGATCCCTTCCTACCCAACACACTCCATCCAGACTGCAACCTGCCTGAAGACTACTACCACTGCCAGATCTCCAGGTTACCTAGGCTGTAGCTCAAGTTTGGAAGAGAGCCGAAGAATCACAACAACATGGAAAAGGAAAAGAAAGGTCAAAGATCTATATTCTTTTCAATGTTTTTTGATATATATTTCTTCCATCCATAGAATTCTTGAATCTTACTGCCCAGGAATCTGGTACATCACCCTAGGATTTGATTGGAGATGGATATCAATAGGACCTAGAAGTTTGCAACAAAATGCGAGGAGAGTGCTTAACATTTTCCAAATTTCCCTATATCGCGTTTTCCTACAAATTTTTATATTAGTTTTGGTTTTCATTTCTTCCTCATTGTTTTGCTCTCTTTGGCCCTAGGGAATTCTTCCTAGTATCATCTACTGTCCAGGACACTGTGAGATGATCCTAGCATTTGATTGGAGATGGATATCAATAGAAATGGAGAATTTGCAACAAAATACGAGGAGAGTACTTTACATTTTCCAAATGGCCCTACATCGCGTTTTCTTGCAAATTCTTGTGTCCCTTTTGGTTTTCACTTCTTCCTCATTGTTTTGCTTTCTTTGGCCCTGGGGATTTCTTCCTTGATGATGAGAAAAGTTTTTGCTTTGGAACAGTTGATTCTCAGGCCCCTCCTTTCAAGAGGAAGCTGGACTTTTCTGTTGCTATACTTAGACCATAGCAATCACCAGGTGAGTCATGTGTGCTCATGAAGAGAGTTGTTTGGTGATATGCTATACATTCCCTGATTGCATATGTCAGCATATAGAATTCATGATATATAAATTTTTGTTCAGGCAAAAGCAAGAGACTGGAGCAGAAAGCTGAGTCTTCCCTTTCAAAACAAAAGGAACCAGAAGAGGACAAATCTCCAAATTTGCTCCTATTTGACTTTCTTCACAAGTGCAAGGCTCAGAGGAACTTCCACATATACCACAGTATTTTCAACAGGGAGTTCACTATGAGCTCTGTACTGGAGCATCACAGAGATTTTCTTTCAGACCATTGGGATACCTTCAAACAACTGACAGAGGCAGGAAGAATTGTGGAAGGTGAAAAGGTTTTTGTGCATATAAATCATATTGTCTCCATTGACAGGCTGAGGTACCATGTGAATAGAAGATTTGATAGCCTGCCTGAGGAATATAAATTCAGCTGTAACTTCCACACCAGAAAGTGTAGAGTGCTTGAGGAAACCATGGCATTCCTTATGTACATTGTCTTCCATCAGCACCCTCTAGAAGAGCAAGGACAGGAGGCTGAAGAAGAAGACACATCTGTAGAGCAGAGGAAAAAGAGGATGTTCCTGTGGCAACAAAAATGGCAGAGCAGGAAGAAGATATCAACCTCCAGAATGAGGGGCTCTGCCTCATGATCTTTCACGGCATTATGGACTTGCTTCCACAATCCATAATTAATCCTTGAAACTGTTCTACCTTGCCTTACTTGCTTACTACTGTGTTTGGGTCGAGACAAGAATCTTCTTGCCTTAACACCACCAATAGAGAGCTTGATTGGTACCTCCTTGCCATTGGTAGACTTTTTAAAATCCTTTGTGATATGAACATCACCTCCATGCAGACCTATATCGGATAACACTTTTTTCAATGCTTGAAGAGCATCCTTTCTATTTTTTTCAGGATGGAGTTTCTAAGCAAATCCAATATACAAAAATAGCAATTTCTCAACATAGAGCATGCAATGTGCATATGTGAACATTACATAGTGGAATGTCAAGAATGGCCTTGAAGTCAGGGTCAACTTTATCTCTATTAGGTGCTCTCTTCCACCATTTGGAATCCATTACTTGAGCTGATTCTTTGCAGTAAAGACAAGGAGACTTTGAGTTGCCTCCTTTACTAACGTTATGCATGCACTTAAGTGTTTTAAGATCCCCCGCCATGTGCCACTCTACTTGAAAATCACCTTTTCCTGCAACATGGAGATTCTCTCCTTGCCCTTGTCTTTTAATTATTCTTGGTATTTCTTTGTGGTGAAACACCCAATCTAGTGTTTCATGGTCTTCTGTCTTCACCTGTGATTATAAAAAACAAAAGTCTTACTATAAAAGATTTGAAAACAATGACTAAAATCAAGTACGAAACAAAAAATGATCATACCTGGAACGAGCCTAACCACCATATGTGTTTTCTCCGACTGCACACTAAAATACTTCGAACTCGCTTCAGTCAATGATGTATCAAGTGCTCCATTCATCAATGTAATAGTAATCCTTTCCATTTTCTTTTCCTTTACAACCTTACACTCATCCAGTTTGATAACAAATTTCAAAATGCCTTTGCACTCCTCAAATGTAATAGTAATCCTTTCCATTTTCTTTTCCTTTACAACCTTACACTCATCCAGTTTGATAACAAATTTCAAAATGCCTTTGCACTCCTCAAATGTTATTCCATAAAACTCGACCATTCTTCTTTGAAGTTGTTGTAGATCTACAAATATATTGTTCCAAGGGTCATACACAGTGGTTCCTTTATCACCATAAAATATTTCTTCAATATGGATATATTGCCCAATAAACTCATCTATACTTTCATTCAAATGACCTCTTATCCTCCACACGGTTGGCTGGATTTGGCAGTAAAACTCGTTTAATCCTTTGATCTCTCAAAGTTAAGGATATCGCATGGAAAATCGAACTATATCCCTTCCTGCTAACTCCACTAACATCAAGAGCCTCTTGGATTGTAGTGCCATCAACTTGATTATTGGATATAAAGTCCTCTACAACATTACGTTTGATTGTTTTATATTTTTTTTCTTCAATCAAACCTTTTGCTACACCACAAGAAAGCAATCCTTTCATTTGTTTAACAGGAAGAAGGTTGGGATCCATATTTTCTTTTGCAAGCTCCAATAGTTTCCTATAGTAACAACACAATATGCCTATATTATTCAACACCTCCATTCTTGTTTTGCGTTAATGGACAAAATAGATATAGTCATTTGAGAGCCTTTTTGAGTATAAAAAATAAAAAATTTCAAACTAGCCTTGCTTCCTGAATTCTTCGCTTACATCCACCAGTCCCAGCCTTCAAATTTGCAATGTTTTTAATCTTCCTGCTTCGTTGTCTGTCTCCAAGCACGGTTCTCTTCCTTCTTGCTCTTGTCAACTCTTTTCTACTCTTTGAATGCTCCTCAATTTCATTTTGCAACAACTGCTGCTCCAATTTTGCACGAATGGCTATCTCTTGCATCCTGGCCCCCTTTTCTTGTAGGTACATCGTTTTATATGTTTCTGCAAATGCAGACTGCGCTGAAATATAACCAAGAAGTCCATTTTGTCCATCGCTCGCAAACCTCAGTAGTGTGGTTGGATTGACAAATGGAGGTGTAGAGTTTTTTACTAGACATTTTGGATATATGCTTCCATCGCACCATAAGTCAATATGTTGAAGCCCTTCTCTTCTCATATTTTCCTGTTGTTGAGCATTCAGCACCGTATCCTTTCGTCTTTTTTGTGCTAGAGCATATTGTTCTTCTAAGTCGATGTGAAGATGGTGTAATCGCTTCTTCTGAGATTGTGACTCACTAGTATCGGCCATTTTTTGTGCTTCTGAGGTTGCAAAGTTTGCTTGTCAATCTCATAGTCTTTTTGTAACATGAATCGTGGAAGTGTGGCGGTATCCATGTAATCATTAAGTTCAGTGATGGATTCTTTATGAGAGGCCTGCACACGTCGTCAAAAGAGATGCGGAATCTTCGGGAAACAAAAAAAAACTAAGGAGATATTTAATGCAAAATCGTGTTAGTTAGACAAAAGATTATCTTATTCCTTTCTGAACTGACAATTCGGTAGTCCTTACTGATAGTTTTGAGCCACGTTTCTATATTTTACTATTTTTGAGGTCTTTTAGGAGAGAAATAAATCAAAAAATAGTGAATTTCTTACAGGGCCCCAACATGAGCTCCCTTTTTCCCTAATGTGTGTGGGAAAATCAGGGTGTACATAACCCTGTTGTTGTTTCGTTAAAACACCTCTTCTTGTAACTCCCCATTTAAGAAAGCATTCTCGACATTCATTTGATACAATTCCCAACCTTTAGATGTAAGCACCATTTAAATCATTGATCTTATGGTAGCCATCTTAGCCACTAGACTAAATGTCTCATCATCATAATCAAGCCCTTGAGTTTGTGCATAAACCTTGGTGACCAGCATTGCCTTATATCTTTCCATGGATCCATCCAACTTACATTTGACCTTATAAACCCATTTACAACCAATCACATTCTTGTCATTTGGTAACTCAACCAAATCCCATGTGTCATTATGTACCAATGCGTCCACCTCTTCATCCATAGCTTTGTCCCAAGCTTCTTTACTAATAGCCTCATCAAAACAAGTTGTTAACCTCTACATTGGATATCTCACCCTTTATGACCTCATCAATGGTTGTGGGTCACTATGAGCTTCATGAGCTTTAGCATGTGGTAGTACGTACCTGTCATGTGTCACGCCTTGAGTCCACATAACCAAAAGCTTTCAAGTACCCAATGTCAAGTCTATAGCCAGTCATCCCTCATCTCTGATATGCTCTCATAAATAGCTGTTATAGGTGTTGTGTTCAAAAAGTACACTACTGTTGTTGCGCATGCTTCTACTCGATAGTAATTTGGTATATTCTTCTCATTATTAAGCATGGCTTATGCTATCTCACCAATAATAAATCTATTCTTTCTCTTAGTAACTCCTTATGTGCTTGGCTGTAAGTTGCCTTCATATCCCATGATCTTTCAAGAAATCATCAAATGCATGTGAGGTGAACTCACCTCCACTATCTGTCCCTAAACATATGATCCACTATCCATATTGCTTCTCAACATATACTTTTAACTCTTTGAACTTCCCAAATACTTCATCTTTTTCCCTCAAGAAGTCATTCTACTATAGTTATTGATGAAGGTGACATAATACCTGCAACCATTTATGGATGGGGTTTGTGCTGGATCCCAAATATCACTATGAATGATTTTCAAAGACCTCTTGCTCATTTGTCTCACTAACACTTTGCCTCTTTTTAATCTTTGGTGGTGTAAAAAGAAATTTTATTTCCTTTGCTCCACCAAAACATGGTTTACATGGTAAATTCCCATTTGCACACCAAAATCTTTCTCATCCTTCTTGATTTTTACTTGGCCTCCATGTAATCTAATCTCTGATAAAGCCTCTTCTACTTAATTACATGCGGCTTGAGCAACTGAAGCGGGTTACATCTTGTAAGAAAAATACATTTATCACATAACACTTCTCCATGCTTTCTATATCATGTATAACATTGAGCTTACTTGAGTAGCAGTTCTTCCAGGCACATTTCTAGGAGCCTAGGTCTGCCATACGAAACACCTTCTTGCCCTTCCTTAGAGTGTTGAGCTCTAAGGGCAAACAATTGTTTGGTCAACCATATCAATGTCGCTTTGTTGTGTTGAAAAGGGTAACAAAAATAGTAGACTATTTAATTTAGATGTTAATATGCCCGAGGTGAAGAAGGTAGTCATGTTTGTTGTGGATAGGACATGTGTCATTGTAGATATTGACATATGGCATAAACACATTTATCATGTGAATATACAACGAGCGTGGTGGCACGGGTAGCAGGTTGAAGTCTATGTAGGTACAAAGTATTGTTGCAGGTTTGCCAAAGTTTAAAGTTGATGGTATGCATAAAGTATGTGAAGCATGCCAGCTTAGTAAGTTGCTTTCGCACATGAAAAGCATGTTAGTGCAAGGCTATTGGATGTTACACATTCTAATGTATGGGGACCAGCCAAGGTTGTAACAATTTTATAGGTTACAAGTATTATGTTACATTCATTAATGATCACACTAGGAAAGTGTGGGTTTATTTCATGAAGGAGAAAAGTGACATATAGCATAAGCACATTAGTCATGTGAATATACAATGGGTGTGACAGGCAGCGGGCTAAAGTCTATACAAGTCCAAAGTATTGTTGTAGGTTTGTCAAAGTTTAAGGTTGATGGTATGCATAAAGTATGTAAAGCATGCCATCTTGGTAAGTTGGCCAAACATGATTTCGCATATGAAAAGCATGCCAGTGTAAGGGCATTGGATGTTATACATTCGGATGTATGGGGACCGACCAAGACTGCAAAAATTACAAGTTATAAAAGTATTATATTACATTCATTAATAATAATCACACTAGGAAAGTGTGGGATTATTTCATGAAGGAGAGAAGTGAGATGTTTTCTCACTTTCAAAAATTTAAATCCTTATTCAAGAAGGAAAAAGATATGTAAATAGAATGCTTGATATCAGAAGGTGGGGAAGAGTATTTCTCCAATAAGTTCAGTGATTTCTTGAGAAAACGAAAAATCAAGTGACAGTTCACATGCAGGTACAGTAGCAATAGAATGGTGTTGTAGAAAAGAAAAACATACACATTGGCAGAAGTGGCATGTGCCTTGATGTCTGAAAAGAATATGCTAGATTATTTTTGGGCAGAAGCAGATGTAACTACTGTTTACATTATGAACATAACTCCCACTATAATGTTTAAGGTATGATATCTAAACAGAAGTTTACACGCATAAAACCAAGTGTGTCTCACTTGCTTGGTCTTTGAGGAATTGCTCCCTCCTACCTAGACCTCTTCCTCTTCCTATGTTGGCTTTGCTAGGTAGCTCCGGTCTATTGGTGGATGGTCTTGCGACTTCACTTTTCAATGACTTATCATTAGCCACCTCTGTATGCCTTTGTAGAATTAAGAGTTCCATGTCTTGTAGGAACGTAGGATGATTGATCATCTACTCGATGTCTTTTTTGGTGTACATGCGGTCTTCCACTTTGCCCGCCTCGCTATGCCTTTGTAGAATTAAGAGTTCCATGTCTTGTAGGAACGTAGGATGATTGATCATCTATTCGATGTCTTTTTTGGTGTACATGCGGTCTTCCACTTTGCCCTCCTCGCTCTTGGTAGGTTATTCTTTTCTTCTAGGGTTATAAACCCTTCCTCCACTCTGGGCTCTTCATTAATGGGTTCTAAGTTTGGAATTTCTCCCTCACTTCTTTCCATGAATATTTTCGGTTCTTTATCTCATGATTGGGGTAAGTTTACACTTCCCATCTCCTTTTGTTCAACTCTCACCCTTCGAGTATTGAGCTCTTGTTTTCTTAAGCTCAACTCTCTGCCGTTCCATCTCGATCCTTTTCAGATCTAACTCTACTTTGTCTGAGATCGGGAAAAAAACTTGACCCGTCCTAGCTACACTTTCCATGTCTCCTCATTCAAGGGGTGCCTGTATTTAACAGCCTCAAATTTAAATTTTATATCGACACTTCTTGCCTTGGACCATGTCCAACACCAGTTAACGGACCCATGCCCGCAGATTGTGTTTCTTTGTCATTGCTGGTTTAGAGACCAAAAAATCATTGGGCTGTATCAATGATACCGCTGGATCTGGTTGGGGAGGGTGGTTTCTCCTCTTTCCCAAACCCAGAGTATCGCAGCCCTTCTTTCATGGATTCTTCACTACTAGTTTCAATGGTGGTCATATTCCTTAAGACACTCAATTGAGTGCTTACTTCATGACTTGAACCCACAGTTTTTTGATAAGAAAATCCTGGGTGTTTTGATGCACTATCGTCTAGGAGTGAGGTCGTCTCCGAAGAGCTTTTCAAATCTCAAGTGCATATATATATGATTTGCCAAGCTATTTTGCTGTCCCAATTAAATTATGGTTAGATTCTGTCAACTTGTTTTTGAGGCCATGACATTACAGAGAATAGTTCAAGACATGTATCAAAAAACAATTCACATCATGAATGATTTTTTACACTTTCAAGTGTTTAAAATTTTTACTTTTGGACTTAGAATTCCACGTTACCTTGTTATGATTTACAAATTTCTTAAGATTTTCTTAGCCTTAATTTGACTATACCAAGTTTATGAGTTTAATTTGATTAACGCGTGAAATTGCAAAAATAATTCACGTCGTGAAGAGATAAGGTTTCATGTCACCGTGAAAAGCAATTAGTTCACGTTGTAAACTAAAAATGGTTCACGCCGTGAAGGGCTTTAAAATGATTTACGTTGTGAAATGAAAATGTTTCACGCTGCGAAGTGCTCTGAAATAGTTCATGTCATGAATGCTTTTCTGTACGTTCACGATTCTTAATTTTGTTAGATCTCGTGGTGTTAAAGGTGTTAGCATAAGGCTTTCTATTCTTGGCAAGGTAATCTTGTGAATTGTAACATTAATCGTCGGTGTTGATGCTAGGAGCGGTTCACGACGTGGACAAAAAACGGGTCACGTCGAGAATGATTTTCTTACAATTTCAAGTAAGAACTGCCCCGCATCGACTAAGGCGATTTTGGATACAAAATACTTATCCAACTGATTTCAAAATGATTGTGCCACGCCTAAGGATTGTAATACAAGTTCAAGGCACAACTAATGACTCTTTATTTTTTTAATTTTTATGAATTTCTGAAGAGAGAAATACAATATCAATCTACTCATTCACGTTGATAATTCTAGTGATGCAGACATCAAAATTAACTAAAAAACAATGAAATTCTCTTCCAAGACTAATCCACCACACAAATATACAATAAACACAACCAATTTCTCATGCTTTTTCACTTTCACACAAATCTTATCCATTCATTTCTTACATAATGCAATACCAAAATACAAAGACAATCATGAATCTTATGCAATGAGAATTGAAACTCCGAGAGGAAAGAGAACAAAGGTGTTTTCTCGACACCAGTGCCAAAAATGTTATGAACTACCATACCTCCAAGATAAAACTCAATGCATTCAGCTAAGGGAAGAGCAATAGAACACAACTGTCATAAGACACTTACCAAAATGCTTTGAACTTGAGTCTCTTGAGACCTCCACGCTCTTATCGTAGAGTCACTCACGTCATCGAGCAATCTCTCTCACTCTCCAACACAAACATACAACATACAAGCATAGAAGAGGTACAAGTACTAGAATGCTCTCCCCTAATCTCTCTCTAGACACAAAGAAAAGCTCTCAATAGCACAAAGGCAGATTGTGTCTATTCATTATGAGAAAATACCTTATATACATTTAACTGTTATTCACTTAAGCTTCTAAAACTCACTTAACTAAAACCTTGGGTGACCAATATCTCATAATATACAACTTTTATAATGCTTTTGTATGACACTTATTAATGTCCTCAATTGGAGAAGCATACTTGTTAATCCAAAATAAGATTAACAATCAAAACTCAACAAACAAACCAAGAAAGGAGCAATTACAAAGAGACAACCATGTCAGACAATGCAGAGAACATTGTCTCTAGCACTAAAGATGATGATAATTCTAAAGCGCTTGTAAAGAATGCAAACTTAAGAGTGACCACAAATGAATCATACATATCAAAGACTAAACTTGCAATAGACAACGAAGTCAGAGTGCTTTAGAGTGCAGAAGTCAAAGTACCTAAAGTTGAATCATACCTAGCACATAGTTCTTTTGAAGTGCTCCAGAAGGTTACGAAAGGCAGGGTGACTAAATATGAGTCATTCATATCAGTGACTGAGAATGCAGTAGACACCAAAGATAGCAAAAGTAGTTCTAAAGTGTTTCAAAAGATCACAAATTTCAGAGTATTTATATGTATCACAGCTTGAACATGCGAGATCCATGGTCTCTCCCCACAGAATTAAAAACCTGACCAGGCAAAGGCAAATGAATGAATGCAGCAAAGTCTCACTGGCAAATAGCTAGCAACAAAGATTTAGCTGCCATAATCTCTCAAAAGAATCTCCAAATTTTTGAAAATTGTGATTGGCCACCTCCTCAAAGTTGTATCCAGCAGCAAGACTTGGGCTGTGGATCAACTTAACAGGAGAAAAAAAAACTTTACCTACATCTTCTTCAGTACTTCTTAGGCAGCATCCTCCACGAGTATCTTAGCTGCCTTAAACAGGAGGACATATCACACGTTCAAGCAGTCGTTTCATCATTTGGAGCTACGTGCAAATCATAAGCGGCTTTAGCCATTTCATCCCACACAGCTCAATCACAGTGGACGACAACACATGCTTGAACTCGTACATGCATCTTAGAAACGGAAGCATCCAGCACGCATCAACATAGCTCCGTAGCATGCAACACACACACACAGCAGGTGGCATCATCGGCCATCGCATGATCAATGACATTACTGGCCATTAGCATTCACAGAGTTGCTGTCTGACTGCAACGACAGAGGCTCCACGCAGTAAAACCATGGTAGCATTTGAGTGCTACACACAGCTTGGCACAACCAGAAATTACATGCAGTTTGTGCGCATCAACACAAGCAGTGTTGCAAGCACCAGATCTACTGAGCTTATATGAGACTGATGAAACCAGGCGTCAAGCTCATAGCCTTCACTGAGGGTCCGAACTGCACCAAATCACTCAAACCACTCCAGAGTATTGCTGTGAAGGCTAGGGAAGGGTGACATGCTACACAAGATAACCATCGGCACAGCATAGATCCAGTGTATAGCACATCGGCAGAGCATAGATCCAGTGTAGCACATCATTTTATTTAGAAAATAAAAATAAAAATTACTTTCATAAGCTCAACGCTTTGTTTGCAGAGCTCAACATGCAACGCTAAACGTTTTTTTGTAGCTCGTGTGGGAAGCCAGGCACCAACGCTAATCTCAAGAGAGCCACTCTCACGCATTGTTTGAGATTGTTCACATGCATTAGAGCATTTTGGTTTTTGGTTTTTGTTCATATGCACACTTTTGGGTTTCTTTTTCACACCTCAACCCTAGTCATTGGGTGTTCACTTGCACACTTTTGGTCATTTGATTTATTTTTAGGTGTTCACACGCACATTTTTGACCATTTGAGCATATTGGTGCCTTTTTCATACACGGTTTGGGATTCTTGAGCACAATTGGGGGTGTTTTCACACTTTTGGGCGTTGGCGGGACGATATGGGGATCCATTACTACCTCTACCCGGCCTACGATCGCCATGCTACCAACCATCATCGTCGTCGACATCACTACGACTCCATCCCAGACACTAATCGTGTGGCATCCACTCATACTCTATTACTCATACCCTACCAACCATCATCTTCGTCGACATCACTACGACTCCATCCCAGACACCATCCCAGACACTGATCGTGTGGCATCCACTCATACCCTATTACTTTGGCTCTATGCTTGTCATCTTGATTTGGCATTTTATGTGAGATGCATATCATTTGTTGAGTTCATACATACATTCGGCACATCGCGGTTTCAACCTCTAGATCCTTCTTCACCGACATCATACTATGATGACACATCATATTCATGTCACTTATGGATATTTGAGCTTGAGATATTGTTGTCTAGCCAGTTTAGACACTTATTTGATGAGGGGGATGTCCATGCTAGATGGTTTAGACGTTTTACATATGGTGATTTTGTTGAGGATCTATGTGGTTATCTTTACAGGGATGGTTCAGCATTGCTTGCATGGGATGATGTATGTGGAGACTTGATTGAGTGCCCTACATTTGTGACAGAGATGACTATATACCTGAGGATAGGTATCATTATGACATGCATTCAGTGGGTGATGATGTGGATAGTGATGATGATGTTCATACTATGACTACATATGATTATATGGGTGATGATGATCGTAGTAGTGATCATTTATGGGATACATTTTTTGAGTTATGGAATGATAGGTTTGGATCCTTGGAGGATATGGATCGAGCATGCTTCCACTTTCGTTGCTATCACAATGGTGTTTGCATGGGCCTTGAGACCTTCCTCTACGACTCACCCACAGCATCGACTAGCCATCATCTCATTGATTCTCATTTACTTAGACCGACTCATTCATTGTATTATTATGATGGGGATGATGATGTATCGCACACACATACACATGATGATAGTGATACACATGCACATGATGCCATTGACACATATGCACATGATGATGATGTATGTGATAGTGATAGTGAGGGTGATGTGTGTGAGTTAGTTCATGTGGGAATGATCTTAAGGGCAGAGATGGAAGCAAACATTATGATCATCATAGAGCTACCTATCTTTATTCTTAGTGATCATAGGGATACATTAGACGACCATAGGGATGCATTCCATGATCTTGATGGGCATTTGACTAGTCATGATCATTCGGCTAGTCATACATCCCTAGTTACACATGGGATTGACACTTCACATGTCGTTGAGCACATCATAGACCATGAGGGGCATATACTAGAGGTTCTAGTATACATCCCTAGTTACACATGGGATTGACACTTCACATGTCGTTGAGCACATCATAGACCATGAGGGGCATATACTAGAGGTTCTAGTATTAGATATGTTGGGCTACTCCTCTAGAGTTGTTACATGTGGAGAGATTTTGGATATGACCACTAATCCTAGTTTTCATAGCATTCCTAGCAGCATTTGTGTGGATCGAGTTGTTGTTGTGATTGAGCAGTCAGGAATAGTGCATGACAGTAGTAATGAATTTGTGAAGGTGAGACATCATAGGAGTATGCATATCGATCATATTTTTAGCATATCCTATGACATTGACCTCGAGAGCTTTACATTTGATATAGGTGTTTTCTTAGATCCAGTGTTATTGGAGATTGACGTATCATGGGATTCAGGTCATGTAGGGACACCATTGATAGAGTTTGTCTATACCTTTAGGGATGACCTTAGTGTTATTGGAGATTGACTTATCATGGGATTTAGGTCATGTAGGGACACCATTGATAGAGTTTGTCTATATCTTTAGGGATGACCTTAGTGGCCTTGGAGATTCCATTGATAGTGAGTTGGTTGATACCACTTATCTCTCTTGTGTAGACACTTTGTCAGTACTTAGTGATGATGATCTTTACGATGATCCAGCTTTTATCTTAGAGGGACACACACATATAGAGTGTCTTGCACATGGAGATATTGTGCATGGGTCCGAGCATACTCATACATATATTGATATGGTGGACATGCCTTCGACTTTTTGAGAGTGGTGCTACATGTGATGGTGGCATGAGTTCACATTTGACTTTACATAAGACCGACCTTGAGATATATTCTTTTGGCTCCTACGGATGTCGAGACGAGCCTATGCTCTTTGGAGCCAGGACATTTTCCTTTGGATGCATTCTTTGCCATTTGAGGAGAATACTTTTTGGATATGTGGCTTGACATTCAGATGCGCATCTATGACATATTTCAGTCTTGGCCTACACGATAATTCTTTTGTGCTAGGACAATTTGACATTCTAGCCAGGAGTTTTGAGCTTCTTTGAGACGGATACCTTTCGTGTGAGATTCACACTATGGCCATGAGTGAGGATGGGTTTATGAATTTTCCTTTTGAACCTGGGGCTACTATCTTTGGAGTCAATCTTTCCTTTTGATCTAGGAGCTACTACCATTTCAGCTTCGATGGTTTGGGGTGTATACCATACATATCTTTTTGATCCTGGAGGATACTCGACAAGCTTCGTCATCGACAGTGGTTCCTTATTCTCTCCACTTGCAATAGATTATCATGGGACCATTGCCTTGGATTTTGCATGCCTCGGATTTCCTTTTGATCCATGAGGTTGCATAGATAGCCTCACTCTATAGACATTCATGTCTTCTTGGTGCTCATGCCCAAGATTTTATGGCCTTCTTGGCTATTACCCTAGGACGGTGACCCACACCCATGTTGTCACTCCATGCTTTGAGTGGCCAACCCTAGTCTCTTGCAATGGCTCCCTTCTATATGGGCAAATAAAACATTGGATTTGCTAGCTTATGTGGGATAATTCAACTTTTCTCATGTGGCTTCTTGCTAGACAATGTCTTCTTTGGCTTACTTAACTCACTCCCTACCTCTTCCTTGTCCTCAAAATGGCACCACATTTCTCAACATGTGTATGGTAGTCAATGCTAGGATTGTGTTGGTAATGGAACGGCATGCCAAGAATAAATACAATGGTGTAATTAAGAAATTACGATGCTCTTTGTATGGCCCTATCTAAATTTGAAGACTTTTAACTTCACGTGTACATTATAACGAGTTCCTTAAAATGCAGATGTAACTTTATATGTAGAAGGAGAGGTGTGGAATTGTAATTTCTGAACAAGGAGAGGTGTGGAATTGTACATTATAACGAGTTCCTTAAAATACAGATGTAACTTTATATGTAGAAGGAGAGGTGTGGAATTGTAATTTTTTAACAAGATTTTTAGAAATGGAATCATCAAGTAAAACATAAACTTGATTACCATTAATGGATCCTTTCATGCACAATAATGAATGGAAAGATTAGGGAGTACCTAGAGGGTTAGTTGTAATTCTTGATCAATTTCATCACGAAGAGTATCCTTGGTCCAATTTAGAGCGATGCCGTAATCGGTCTCATGAGCTTCTTCTTCGATGTAGTGGATTGTGGAAGTTGGTTTCTTTGGAGGTGGTAACTTGGAGTAGCAAGTCACCTTAATGTGGTGGTGGCCTGGTTTTTGACAAACGGTGACAAATAACACCAGGTCTAGGGGGTTTTGGTGAAGCATTGTGGGTGTTATTGTGACTAGGCTTGGGGTTTGAATTTACAAGATTTGACTTTTAAATTACCCCATTAAATATATTTTTAGGAGAAATTATGGGTGCATGTGCATTTTGAAAATTGCTAGTGTGATTTGAAGTGAAAGAATTGGGTTGAAAAGATCACCTGAATGGATGATTATCAGCCACAAAAGATGATTTCCGATTGCATGGGAGAGGGCTTGCATAGGCTGAATAAATTTGCCGAATGGAGAGAAGCTTTTTTCTCTACATCGTGAGGCTAGAGAAATAGCTTCATTAAGAGAAGGAGGTTTGAACATATTCACCTCTACTTGGATACCTTCGTCAATACATCTTCGTATTTTTGTTGCAAAGTATCATCCTAAAATTCTCAAGCATGTGAAGATTTAAAGTCTACCAAAAATGCTATGTTTCACGATCATGCAAAGAAAACTTTCTCCATGCATGACCTACTTGTAGATGAAACTAGGGTGGTTGAAAATACTCCTTGACTTTATCTTAGAAATAAACCCAAATGGTTTATTTGTCGGTAGCATGACGCAATACATTCCACCATAAAGATGCCTTATCCACCATGTGATTAGTAGCACATTTGATCTTATCCTTTTCTAAGAAACTTTCATCGGCAAAATAATCATCAAACTGGCTTAACCATGAAAGAATAGAGCGGCCATCCTTTTTACCATCAACCTTTGTAAAGTAAAAGAGCAACGACACTGTCTTGGATTGATTGTGTGCATGTTGAGCATCAAAAGTTGCTTTGAAGATTTTGGCAATGCGGTCATCCTCTTGAGAATCTTCAGCCCGAGTGCGCTTCTCATGCTCCAATAAGGATTTCGTATGCATGCATCGTTGTTTCTCTTCTTCAAGATGATCTTGGATTAAAGAAAGCTTTTGGTTGAGCATCGGCTCAGGAAGTGGGGGAGTTGGTGAAGCAATGAGTAGTGTCGATATGCAACATCACTTGAAGAAGGATTCATTGTGAGTTTTGTTGATGAAATTGGAGACTGGTTACCTCATTTACACAATGCAAATCACGATTGGGTGATGTCGTGTGCCAAATGTAGTAGAGGTTTACCTTGCTTAGTATAAGCCAAGCAAGATAATACCTCCACGATCAAGTTGCTTCGGTGTGTTGTTTGACCACAGGAAAACAAAGATCTATAGGTGTTGTAAAAGATGCACAAGGTTTCATTGAATGTCGAAATTGATAATGGAGAGGTCGGCATTGGTGTGCTGTTTGACCACCACAAAATAAAGATTTTTAAGTGGAGAGGTTGACACTCACAAACGAATATTGATTGAGCCTTGCAAACAACTTTGCACATGAACTAAGCCTAAAATTGATGGAGAAGGTTAGAATTTGTTTTGATATTTTATGGATTTTTGGTGATTTTTTTTTGCATTTTTCTGGGACTTTTCTATATTTTGGGGGGTTTTGGGATAAAATGTTTAAAAAAGATAATAAGGATGGATATTTTTTTGAAAAATATGGATACAATTTTGACTCTTAGAAAAGCTATACAATTTTTTAGCATGCGATTTGGGAAAAATAACTCAAAAAATAATTAATATGAGCTTTTTAAAGCTTAAAAGCTTGTATTGTGTAAGCTTCAAAACCATGGTTTTTCCAAAAAATGAATTTGTGGAGAAGAAGGGCTTAAATTTGGAGTGGCCTACGACCATTGATTGTTGGAGAGGATGAAATTGAAGCTTTTGATCATGTTTGAGCATATTTGAAGCCTCCTATGCTTGTTTTGCAAAACACATCTATGGTGCTCGATTAAGAAGAGGATTAGTGTAGAGAAAGATGGTTTTATATTTTTGAGTGGATTTGTGAAACCATAAATGGTTTTCCATGTCCTATGGACCTTTGGACAATAACAGTGTATAAAATTACTTCTAGCTTTCAAGGCTTGATTGAAACCTTTGATTTGGCCTTTGGCCCTTCAATTTCTTCCCTTCCTTGTCCATTGGTTCTTCACTGCTTCAAGATTTGGACTTGTCCTTGGCTCTTCTACTACTGTTCCAAGAGGGTGATAATTCTCTCTGAAAAATATAAAAATAATCCCCATCTCTCTCTCTCTCTCTCTCTCTCTCTCTCTCTCTCTCTCTCTCTCTCTCTCTCTCTCTCTCTCTCTCTCTCTCTCTCTCTTATTGCTTGTTCAAAACCATAGCATAAAAAATATATCCAACTTGCTAGAATACACAAAGAAGAAAAGCAACATACACGACACCAAAATGGGTTAAAATCTCCCCCACTTTCTTGACAGCTCAAGCTTTCAAGCTTTCAAGTAGGTGTATTTAATTATCTTTTTCCAAGTGTATTTAGATATCTTTTTACATTACTTGTGAGCCAACATATATGACACCAAAATGGGTTAAAATCTCCCCCACTTTATTGATGGCTCACCCTTTTAAGCAGGTGGATTTTGATATCTTTTTGCATTACCTGTGAGCCAAAAATAGTTTTTTCACTCCACTTGGGCCTTGCTCTTAAAAATAGAAAGTCTAAGCTTTTATATATGAACCTTACTGTAACTTTTAATAAATTGGTCCATGAACAAATGTGCTTGGCTACCATTTGGGTACAAAATAATGATGGTTATAAATCCAAAATAATAACGGCCAGAAATCTACTATATAAATATAATGTCACCAAAAAATGTGCACACATGTACAACCCTTTTTAAGTCACCCGCACTAGCCTTGCCCCACTGATTTTTTTTAAAAAACATGTGCTAGATATTATATCCAAAATAGTGACTATGTACCCAACACGGTGTAACCAGTATCTTGTAGTAAGTCACTAACTATGTGGCAAATAATAAAAAATAAATATCCTTGATAAATGAAACACATCACAAAAATACCATTTCAATAATTTCAATAATTTTCATTTTCATAACATTCTTGCTAAGGCCAAAGAATCTTGCTAGATTTACTTATTATAGCTAAACTTCCTAATTCCCAATAGCATGGATGTGAATAGAACAACAAGAAAACCTTTTGCTAAAATTTCATGTAAAATGATGCCTTAAATCAATTCGTATATATTATGAGCATTACTATAATGAAAGTAATCTTATGGTTTCAAAAAATCTGGAGTATCATTATGCTCGTGCTAATGCATGTGGTGTTTTGGATTTCAAGTAGAAAACTACACATTCAAGAGTGCAATGTACTATCTATAAGAATACACAATAGCAGAAGCTATATCAATACAATATAAAGCACTGACTTATAGAAAGAAGTGGTAGAGAGTAAACAATATTACTGCTTACAAAAACTTGATTATAAACTAATGGCATCTGCCCACCTATGTACTTTGGGTAAGAAGCTTTTGATGGTGATCTAGACAGACTCTGAACTGGATGAAGGATGTCTTGCTTACAAGAGTGCTTAAACAAAATGAACTCGATGATAAACTAAGGCTACTAAACTAGTCGATATATAATATCGAGGGTCGGCCCCATGGATGTAGGTCGACCATGTCGGCCAACCTAGTACTTAGTCCAAAATGACCAATTGATCACATCATCCATATTAGACTACAACCATCTAAAACCGTTTATACCCTCAAATAGGCCTCACAACTCGAGAATTGTGTGTCCTTGGTACTAAATACGGTTACCTAGCCCGCATAAGCATGCATGCCAAGTCTCTACATAAGCATGTATGCTTATGCAGTTACCGAGCCCGCATAAGCATGCATGCTAAGTCTCTACATAAGCCGTCTCCTAACCATTTGGCCAAACTTGGCCACACCATCCAAGTGTTGAAACTAGGAACTGTCGGGTGTTTACCCACATAAACAACACAGGGGTGGATCATGGAGAAAATGAATTTCCAACACCCCCCCCCCTCAATGTCCACCCACCATTATTAGGTGAACTATCTCTTTGGTCCAATGTTGAGTCAATGAAGATAGCGCTCCTGCACATCTCTCCCCAAAGCCTTTATAAAAAAATTTGCACAATTCTTTATCATTTGCTTGTAGAAAAAATCCACCTATCTATCCATAATTAGCTCACACACATAATGATATTGTATCTCAATGTACTTTGTGTGAGCATGAAATGATGAGTTCTTGGCGATAGCCATGCAACTCTAATTTTTTGTACTCAACCTCATAGAATAAAGTGCCATTGTAGGCTGCTTCTTATTGATTCAAAATATAATTTGAGACCCAATAAGAAAATAGAAACTAGAAAGAGATTTCTTGCTATCACAATCTCCTACCCAATTTGAGAAGTCATAAAAACTAGTTCAGGAATTGGCAAATTTGTAAGTGATGCCATACCTAATGGTAAATTTGATATATTTTAATACCTACATCTCTACCTTCCAATGGTTCTCTTGGGGCTAATTTGAGAACTTGCTAAGGACACAAACTAAAAAACTAATATCAAGCCATGTATTACATATAGAAAGATCAAATTCCCCACCTTCTTGTACTCCTTCATTTCCATACGTGGAGAAGCACCTTTCACATATAGAAAGATCGAATTCCCCACCTTCTTTTACTCCTTCATGTCCATACGTGGAGAAGCACCTTTCACATATAACTTCACGTCAATCTCCATGGGTGTAACCAGCGACTTGGACTCAGCTCTCCTATACTCAGCCATGCCAAATCTCCATGGGTGTAACCACTGACTTGGACTCAGCTCTCCTATACTCAGTCATGCCAAATGTCTTCAGAATTTTTCCTACATAATTTTGCTGAGAAATAAAAGTTCTATCTGAATCTTTCTAGACGTCTATCCCCAAATAGAAATGTATAAGCCTGAGGCCTGTTATATGGACTATGAGGTCAACATTTCATATATCTGCCAAAGCTTCTCTTCATGGTTCCCCATATGATGGGGTCATCCACATAAAGGACAATAATCATGTGCTTGCCATGCTCAGAGAAAATATACAAATTTACATTTGATGATGGGATTTTAGAAAGACTAATACTTATAAAAAGCCATATATCCGCTAGTGAGGGGCATGTTTTAGGCCATATAAAGCCTTCCAAAGTCTGCACAATTTATTTTCTAAACTAGTATCTCAAACCCGGCACATAAACCTCCTCCTTGTGGAGGTGGCCATTTAGAAATGCTGACTTCACATTCATTTGCAATACCAGCCATTTCCCATGAGCGATCAAGGCTAGTACTATGCAAATACTGGCCTCTTCCCGTGAGTAGCCAAGGCTAGTACTATGCACATAGTGGTCAATCTAGATATATGGGTGAATGTCTCCTAAAAGCTGAACCCTTGAACCTATGCAAAACCCTTTGGTCAATCTAGATATATGGGTGAATGTCTCCTAAAAGCTGAACCCTTGAACCTATGCAAAACCCTTTGCCCAAGAGCCTTACCTTTTACTTATCCAATGTACCGTGTACACTTGGATCACTGCTAAGTGTACTCAAAATAGCCCTAGTTCTCCTTGCACCAAGAGTAACCAGTGATGAGATGGAATACAAGCTCCTCATCAAGGCTCTACTTAGAGCCACTAGAGTCACCATCCATATATGAGTGACCTGCTAAAAGATTAGGCACAACATATTAATCTACCTTTTCCTTCCCTTTTCATGAGTCATGTGTATCTACCTCTGACCTCAACCTTCCTAACCATGGACAAACACTAGATCTACTGTTAAATGACTTTCCAAGTCCACTAAAGCACCTCTGATTGCTACTTTCCATGTGGGAAAACATCATTACTTCTTATATATATATCTTCTATTACCTTCACTACTGTCTTATCTCATGACATGACATCTCTACTTACTCGCATCTCACAAGTAGTAGGGTCATAACATCTACAACCTTTCTACTCCAAATAATAACCAATAACGATGCATTTATCTACCTTTGGATCCAACTTTGTTCTCATTTCATCATCAAGAATATGCACATATGTAAAATACATCCATACACTTAAGAGTGAGACACACACAACTTAGTTTCATGCCTGTAAACTTTTGTTTAGATGTCATACCTTAAACATTATAGTGGGAGTTATGTTCATAATGTAAATAGTAGTTACATCTACTTCTGCCCAGAAATAATCTAGCATATTCTTTTCAGACATCAAGGCACATGCCAATTCTGCCAATGTGTATGTTTTTCCTTTCTACAACACCATTCTATTGCAAGTATACTTGCATGTGAACTGTCACTTGATTTTTTGTTTTCTCAAGACATCACTGAACTTATTGGAGAAATACTCTTCCCCACCTTCTGATATCAAGCATTCTATTTACATATCTTTTTCCTTCTTGAATAAGGCTTTAAATTTTTGAAAGTGAGAAAACATCTCACTTTTCTCCTTCATGAAATAATCCCACACTTTCCTAGTGTGATCATTATTAATGAATGTAATATAATACTTTTGTAACTTGTAATTTTTGTAGTCTTGGTCGGTCCCCATACATCCGAATGTATAACATCCAATGCCCTTACACTGACATGCTTTTCATATGCGAAATCATGTTTGGCCAACTTACCAAGATGGCATGCTTTACATACTTTATGCATACCATCAACCTTAAACTTTGGCAAACCTACAACAATACTTTGGACCTATATAGACTTTAGCCTGCTGCCCGTCATACCCATTGTATATTCACATGACTAATGTGCTTATGCTATATGTCACTTTTCTCCTTCATGAAATAAACCCACACTTTCCTAGTGTGATCATTAATGAATGTAACATAATACTTGTAACCTATAAAATTGTTACAACCTTGGCTGGTCCCTATACATTCAAATGTGTAACATCCAATAGCCTTGCACTAACATGCTTTTCATGTGTGAAAGCATGTTTGGCCAACTTACCAAGCTGGCATGCTTCACATACTTTATGCATACCATCAACCTTAAACTTTGGCAAACTTGCAACAATACTTTGTACCTACATAGACTTCAGCCCGCTACCCATGCCATGCTCGTTGTATATTCACATGACGAATGTGTTTATGCCATATGTCAATATCTACAATGAGTCATGACACATGTCCTATCCACAACAAACATGACTACCTTCTTCACCTCGGGCATATTAACATCTAAAGTAAACAGTCTACTATTTTTGTTACCCTTTTCAACAAACGAAGCGACATTGATATGGGTGACCAAACAATTGTTTGCCCTTAGAGCTCAACACTCTAAAGGAAGGGCAAGAAGGTGTTTTGTATGGTAGACCTAGGCTCCTAGAAATGTGCCTGGAAGAACTGCTACTCAAGTAAGCTCAATGGTATACATGATATAGAAAGCATGGTGAAGTGTTACGTGATAAATGTATTTTTCTTACAAGATGTAACCCGCTTCAGTTGCTCAAGCCGCATGTAATTAAGTAGAAGAGGCTTTATCAGAGATTAGATTACATGGAGGCCAAGTAAAAATCAAGAAGGATGAGAAAAATTCTAGTGTGCAAATGGGAATTTACCATAGAAACCATGTTTTGGTGGAGCAAAGGAAATAAAATTTCTTTTTGCACCAAAGATTGAAAGAGGCAAAGTGTTAGTGAGACAAATGAGTAGGAGGTCTTTGAAAATCATTCATAGTTATATTTGGTATCCAGCACAAATCCCATCCATAAATGGTTGCAGGTATTATGTCACCTTCATCAATAACTATAGTAGAATGACTTCTTGAGGGAAAAAGGTGAAGTATTTGGGAAGTTCAAAGAGTTAAAAGTATATGTTGAGAAGCAATATGGATAGTGGATCATATGTTTGGGGACAGATAGTGGAGGTGAGTTCACCTCACATGCATTTGATGATTTCTTGAAAGATCATGGTATATGAAGGCAACTTACAGCCAAGCACATAAGGAGTTATATCCAAGCACATAAGGAGTTACTAAGAGAAAGAATAGATTTATTATTGGTGAGATAGCATAAGCCATGCTTAATAATGAGAAGAATATACCAAATTACTATCGAGTAGAAGCATGCGCAACAGTAGTTACTTTTTGAACACAACACCTATAACAGCAATTTATGAGAGCATATTAGAGATGAGGATGACTGGCTATAGACCTGACATTGGGTACTTGAAAGTTTTTGGCTATGTGGACTCGAGGTGTGAAACATGACAGGTATGTACTGCTGCATGCTAAAGCTCATTAAGCTCATAGTGACCCACAACCATTGATGAGGTCACAAAGGGTGAGATATCCAATGTAGAGGTTGACATAGAGAGGTTATTCTATACATTATGTATGTATGACATCTATGATGAAGCATGTGGATCCTACTTGTTTTGATGAGCCTATTAGTAGCAAAGAAGCTTGGGACAAAGCTATGGATGAAGAGGTGGACACATTGGTACATAATGACACATGGGATTTGGTTGAGTTACCAAATGACAAGAATGTGATTGGTTGTAAATGGGTTCATAAGGTCAAATGTAAGTTGGATGGATCCATGGAAAGATATAAGGTCAAATGTAAGTTGGATGGATCCATGGAAAGATATAAGGCAATGCTGGTCGCCAAGGTTTATGCACAAACTCAAGGGCTTGATTATGATGAGACATTTAGTCTAGTGGGCTAAGATGGCTACCATAAGATCAATGATTTAAATGGTGGTTACATATAAAGGTTGGGAATTGTATCAAATGGATGTCGAGAATGCTTTCTTAAATGGGGAGTTACAAGAAGAGGTGTTTTAACAAAACAACAACAGGGTTACGTACACCCTGATTTTCCCACACATGTATGTAGATTGAAGAAAGCATCATTTGGAATGAGGCAAGAACCATGTGCATGGAGTGATAGGATTAGTGGTGGGTATCTCATTAGCATTGGATTTCATTACTAGGAGACTCACATTGTGCCCAACTGGCCAAGTGTCTGTGGACATTAGTACTAGGTTATGTTATGTGTGAAGTAATCACTTGTAGAATGTGCTGATTTTGGTGAAGGAGAATGAAGGTAGCTATGGAGCTTCTCTACATTGTGTGAGATAGATTAATGAGAGTAATTAGGGTTTGTGTGCGTCTCCTCTAGTCTCATCTATTCCCTTTTCAAGTCTTAATATATCTATCTTTGTTTCTCTCTATCTCATGCACAAAGTCCAGTAGGTTTCTTCATACAACCATACCGAAAATTTCACTTAATTTGCAAATCAACATAAATATGGAGATCGAGAGATACCTGGATAGGAGACTTTCACAAGACATGAAAACCTCGTAGGGTTTCCTAATTTTGGATCAAGTTACCTCTAATACCAACTATGCATCTCCCTCCAAAAGATCATCTAATGCACAAGCTAAACACATAAGGATATCACACATAGAAGGGTGCATACAAGCTCACAACCCATCCACAGGTCGCATCCATAACCTCCCCTAAGCTAGGGGCTAAGGTTCCACTCCCACATGCCAAGCTAGTCAACCTTGGCATCTCATACTAGGGGCTAAGGTTCCACTCTCACATGCTAAGCTAGTCAACCTTGGCATCTCATACCACGAGAGCATGTCCTAAGGGACCCTTATTAATGCCACTTAAATTGCCATTTCCATGGCAGAAGTAAGCCTATTGGTTGAGGGTGTACTTTGGAAAGAGGCAAACTGGATCCTCACACTTTGAGTGTTTGGGTGGACAATTCTCTCTTTGTTCACTCGTTTCTTAGATGGGGATAGGATAAGCTAAAAGGGTGGGGAACAGGGATTTAATATTCACATGATTACAAGATTTTTTGTGATAATAACACATGTGAACAAGTTATTCACATGTTCTCATGTTACCGTTCACAAAATAACAGGTCACTTGACATTTGGGAACCCCTTTAAAGCTTGGCTACACATGAGAATAAGCTATTTACATATTCTCATGTTACCATCTTCACATAATAGTAGGTCAGTGGCCACCTAAGAAGATTTTTTATGCCCGACAAAGATAATTTTTTTATGCCCTTGTGAAAGCTTTGTGAATATAACATGTGATCACAAGATTTTTTATGTTATTAACATGTTCACATGTTTTCGTTTACGTCAGTGAAATCCCTGGTGGGGAAATGGTGTTAGGGGATTTGGTAAGAGAAACCTGATTGTTAATAATACCTTACAAGAGTTTGTTAGAGATAATCATGCTTGGAGAGAGTTTGCTAACAAAATTCATGAAGTATAATGAGAAGCCAGGGGGCAAACTCAAAGTTAAAGAAAGTAGAGATCATTAAATGAAGATTGAGAAGGAGTAGGACTTGCTTCGTAACGGGCAAGAATCCGATGTAGCTCATCTAACTTAATCTAATCTTGATAGGTAAAAATGGTGTAAAATCAAATGGATGTGTTTGAGGGCTAGACGAGCTCAAATGGGTAGAGTTCTCTCTAGGAACATTTTATTCAAAGCCTCATAAGTCCCTTCAAAATCCTTCTGCTGATTATGCACAAAGCCTCATGGATCAATGCTGGAGCTCAGAGCTTACGATATGGAAATGGATTATGCCCAAGGTGTAGAAATGCATTGGAAACGATTGAACATATTTTTATAGGTTGTGCCCATAATACAAAAGCTATCAAGTTTCTGAATTAGTGTATATACCCAGTACAAAACTGGGATCTGACGTGGTAGGAAATCCTTCTTGGCCACCAAATCAAATGCTATGCAGAATTATGGAGTATTATATATCAGCTGAATTTTTGTGGGCTGTCTGGATAAGTAGAAATAATTGTTTGTTTAAGAATATACGTATCAATATGATGCATGGTATGAGAGATGATTTGCGCTTGCAGATGAAAACATTGCATAAAGCCAGTATGAAAGCGTGTGAAGCACATTATACCAAAAATGCCATGGAAGAGATGTTGCAGATGAACAATCCAATGAAGACTTTTAGGGAAAGCAAAATTCAGAAAGAGAGAGTGTTTCAGAATGGCCTGGTGGCAATCGAAGAAGTGGACCTCTTGATCAAAGACTCTGAATTGCAAAAGTACATTCTCAGCCTCATTGTAGTGAGGAATGAGTTAGCATAAATAATATGAAGTTAAGCTTCTTTAAAAAGCTTTTTTGTAACCAGTCATCTGATAGTCTATATGGTATGTTATTTCTCTTTCAGTTAATATAATTCACACTATTAAAAAAAAATTATACATTTTAGTTATAAATCTCGACATTTGTTTGATTTCTAGTGATTTTCAAATTTAAATCCTGGTTAAGCCTACGTATTGCTTTTAATTTTAAGGGTTAAAAAACATTTTTATAAGCACTGGCCCAAACTGACTCATAAAGGCACTTATATAGGCCTTCTATAAACTAGGAGCTGCCCCACTTAAGATGCCTAACGTACATAGCACGCATCTTAAAATAGCTACTAATAACCCCACTTAAGAAGCCTAACATATATAGCATGCTTCTTATAATACTATATACGTCTTATAATAGCTACTACTAACCCCCACTTAAGATCCCTAATCCCAAGGAAATCTTAATTGTGATCACCCTTAGGATCTAACATATGAGGTTTACAAGTACCTCATTATAATGTGGAAGGAAAACACACATCATCTCAAGCTCTGTGGAGGAAAACACACAACATAGTGTTGTGTCCAAAGGGTGCTATAGTAGGTGACCATCAACCAACCCCATCTTCAATATCTATACATCATCATGGTCAGTACATTCAATGAATCATAGCCCTAAGAGTCAATATTTTATATTCAAATAGAAATATAAGCAAATATATCTAGGGGTCGGGTTCCTTCACATGATTTCTTCTACAAAGGACAAGTAATAAAAGATGAGAGAGATCATTCGATCTGACACCCTGAGTGACATGGCTTTAACAGTGGCTATGTCTTCACCAACTCTTGTGACGAAACAAGAGGAGCACAATCATCTAGTCGCGTAGAGGGAGGTCACAAAGGCCTTGGCTCTGGCAAGTAGCTACACCAGTGGTTGCACAAACGTCCCCACCCCCACCTCCACATTCTCTAGTACCCTCACAACCACCATCTTCTTCATGCACAACCGCCCCCACCCCCACCTCCACCTCCACCTCCACCTTCTCTTACACCCCCACCTCCACCTCCACCTCCACCTTCTCTTACACCCTCACAACCACCATCTTTTTCATGCACAACCCCAAACACCTAGTTCACAACCCATTTCTTCACACTACCATGCTTACTCTTGAGTAGTATATTGCTATGGAGGACTACAGCTTAAGCATGACTTCAAAATGAAGTAGCTTTAGATACAATTGGACATGACCCTCAAGACCAATGGTGAGAAAATATGGTGCCTTGGATTCATCAATTTGAAGCATATGTTTTTGCAATACATAGTTCAGATAAGGAAAGGGCTACATTGGCTAACTATCACCTCATTGTGGCTACCATTGTGTGGTGGCAAGCTTGGTGCCTAGCTTATACCAAGATGGTGTGGCCACTAAAATGAGCAAGACCAACTCGTAGCCTACTTTAAAAGAGTGGTTTCTACTGCCCCACCACCTTTACAACCTCGATGATTAGTTTCTAGGCTTATGTCATAATGTGCAACACGCGTCATGTATATTTCTGCCTCTTTTCTGCACCGCATCCTAGAGTGCTCCTTTTCTTCAAAATCACCTTAAGTGGCATTGGAGAGCTCATAAATCAATGCTTGGTGCATCGAGTGAGCAGGTCACCACTGTAATAAGCACTTAGTGTATCAAGCGAGCTGTGCAACAAGAAAGCTAGCCGCCCATTGTAGCCCTCCATGTTTTAGCTAGCTCCTTATCACAATCCTTAGCTAATTAGAAAAAATAAAAAAAATATTAAAGCCAAAATTAGAATCTTGGGTGGTGTAAGCATTAATTAGCACCTACTGCGGGTGTTGTGAAAGTGTGAGCTATCAAACAAGTGGGAGAGATTTTAACGTATTTTGGTGTCGTGCATGTTCTTCTCCTTCTTCTTTGTGTATTCTAGCAAGTTGGCTATATTGTTATGCTATGGTTTTGAACAAGAAATTAGAAAGAGAGAGAGACATGGGGATTATTTCTATTGTTTTTGTATTCTAGCAAGTTGGATATATTTTTATGCTATGGTTTTAAACAAGCAATTAGAAAGAGAGAGAGAGAGAGAGAGAGAGAGAGAGAGAGAGAGAGAGAGAGAGAGAGAGAGAGAGAGAGAGAGAGAGAGAGAGAGACATGGGGATTATATTTTTGTGTAAGAGAAACATCACCCTCTTGCAAAAAAGAAGGACCAAGTATAGTCAACATTTGTGCCATGGTTGATAAATTGGTGGCAAATTACTCTACCCAATTCACAATTATGAGTATCCTTGTGAATATACACTATATTTTCCCCGTACAATACAACTCATTAAAGCAACTACTGGAAGTATCGCTCATGGTTGCAGGGTAATGGGTTACAAAAAAATCCAAATCCATCCGAGTGTGATGTGCCCAAGTGACTTTTCTCGCACCTAAACTCCAAGTGGGGAATCCACCATTGGAGCCTATCTTTTTGGAGTTGAGTTTTTAAGAGTGTGAAACTCGGGAACAAATTCCAAGGTTAAGACTCTATGGGTTTCAGCATATGAATACCTCATACAAAGAAAGATAGCCTTATTGAGAAAGATAGACTTATTGAATCATTCTACAAGCTAGCCCATTCTTTAGGGTTCATTGCCTTTAACAATCATTTAGAAGATTCCTTGAAATTTTAAAAAAAAACATAAACCAAACTTCCTTACCTTTCAACAAATGTTTGAGCTTAAATTATGTCTCCTTATTGCTACAATATAGTAACTAATATCATTAAAAAGAAGAATTGAGGCATACAACTTATACTTCTTAAGGCATGCGATTATTTTCATTAATAAGAGACTAACTCGATTCTATGAATTGGAATAACTTGAAGCCTTTAAATCATCATTTAGATTTATTGATGATGTGTTTTAATTAACAACAATTTTATTCTTGATTCCCTCAAATTGGATTCAAATGAAGCCATCTTGGATGACAACCCAAAGTGAATACTACCACTCAGTATTATCACTATCAAGACTATTGTTGCATCTACATTCTCATTACTCACAAATCACACTCCTAAGACCATACCTTAGATTTTTTCATTCTTCCATTACATGGAAGAAAGATAAATTAACCTTTAAGAATGCCACATGAGAAGCTCTGAATAATAAATATTTGAATGCGAAGGAAGACATACTTTGTGAGTGTGTGAAAGGGGAACCCCACATTAAAATAACGACCCCATCTGAATGTGAGGGAAGACAAACTTTGTGGGTGTGTGAAAGGGGAATGTGAACACCCTCACAAGAAAGGTAAAATGATTGTGTGTGTGAAAGAACCCCACATTAAAATAACGACCCCATTTGAATGTGAGGGAAGACAAACTTTGTGGGTGTGTAAAAGGGGAACCCCACATTAAAATAACGACCCCATTTGAAGACAAACTTTGTGGGTGTGTGAAAGGGGAATGTGAACACCCTCACAAGAAAGGTAAAATGATTGTGTGTGTGTGTGTGTGTGTGTGTGTGTGTGTGTGTGTGTGAGAGAGAGAGAGAGAGAGAGAGAGAGAGAGAGAGAGAGAGAGATGGATACATGAGTGAGTGTGTGTATATAAAAGATCATAATCAAACCCGTGCATGCATGAGTGTGTATGTGAAAGATCACACTCAGATAAGCATCAAACCCCGTATGTCTATTTTTCATTTGCGAGGAATTCCACAGACACATTGTGTTTTTCTCCCCTTTGTGGAGTGAGGGTGGAGGCAAGGGTCAGAATCGAACCCCGCATCTTGGAGGAGAAAGGGTGTCACCTTATCGACCACCCGACGATTGTCCCCACCCCCTAAGAAATTTAAAGGTTGGGAATGCGACAAGTGTGGACTTACTTTTTCATAAGAGAATGAAATTATCAAGGGGTGGTTGAGAGTCAATTAAGTAGGCCTCTAAGGGCACCTAGATTTTTATATGGATAAGTTGAATGCACTAATTGGGCCGCCCAAGATTGGTGATTGGGGAGAGTGTAGCAATTTTATCTGGTCAAGTGATTGGTACGTGTGTGAATTTGCGGGCCGCTTGCTGGGAGGTTCTGATCGTATTACTACGCCTATTAAAGTATCTTGCGCAAAAGACTTCTCGGTGCGAGCTCTCTTAATTAAATCGGATTAAGCTCCTGCATAATAATCTCCACCCAGCTTCTTCTTCTTCTTCACATTCTCAACAGTCGCAATGGCTTCTCGTGGAAACGACGATCCCGAGTGCTGTGCTCAATGCGGCTGCCAGGCCCCCTGCAAGTAATATTTTGAAGTTTTCCATTGATTTGAGTTAACGTACAATTAATGCGCATGCAATGAGGTTAATTAGATGCTTGCCTTCATGTAAGCAGCTGCGGCAACAGCAAGGTGATGGATGGAAACCGTACGAACACACCGTATGTAGATTTATCTAGTTTTGCGCCAACCAATGCTCTTGTTAATTAACAGTTTCATTACTGTGCTCAATTACAGCTTCATTAATTTAATCAATCGTTAATTCTAAACCGTTTGCAGGACGGAGGCTACGCCTGTGGGTGCCGATGTTGCCAAGTGTGCCAAGTGCGGGAAGAGCTGCCCATGCGAGAACCCCTGCACGTGCGAACAAGGCACGGAGATTGTCAAGCGTACCGACGCTTGCAAGTGCGGGGCTAATTGCGCATGTAGCCCTTGCACGTGCTAAATCGTGTGTGTGTTGGGGGGGGGGGGTGGGGGGCTACTGTAACCCCTCTAGGACACCCTTATCTACATCTACATCTACATATAGAGAAAGATATCTACACTCATCTATATCTATATATATATATATATATATATAGATAGATATAGATAGAGAAAGATGTAAGTAGGTTCGATGCCATCAAGTTGCGCAACAGGGGTACTATGTTGTGAGCCGATGGATCTACTCCACCTTCTCGCAAACACAAAGAACACGTGAATATTCTACATTAAGCTTCTCGACATATATATATATATGTGTGTGTGTAAGCTTTGGGCTTTAATAAACAACAATATCTATTATATACTTTTCATAGCCTTCACAATCTAGGTATAGTTCCTCCATTTTCAAGTATCTTCATCTCCTTGAGTTGTTTGTTACCATTACTTTCCTATCATTTTTCAGAAATGGTAAAATGATGCGGTGACCTGCAATTATTTTGGTTGTCACTGTGTGAAGTCAACAAATGTTTGCCTCTGCTAAACGTGGCGGAAATGAAAGAAGACTGTGGCGCGGTGAGGAATGCTTCACATGTAACTTTTTCCCCTCAAGGACATAGCTTACTCTAGGTGCCCATTTTCTTGGGGTGAAAAGTTTTCTCTTGACCACTTCCTAATCCTTATCTCTTAAACCATCATTAAAGGATTGAAAAAAAAAATTATATAAGCTCACACGGATGAATAACACCCTCGAGGTCATAATTAGTAATCAACATCAATAATAACCACGTAAACCAATGCACTGTAACCCCTCTAGGACACCGTTATCTACATCTACATCTACACTCATCTATATATATAGAGAGAGAAAGATATCTACACTCATGTATATTCACACAGGGGAGGGGGGGGAGTTGTGTCCTCGAGGGAAGGGTTGGAGAGGTTCCTTTGAGGTGCTTACCTCCACAACCTATCACGACTGCAAAAGCAATAAAGACTTCACCACTTGCATAATCAATAGAGATTGATTGAGAGATATCGTATAAATCATAGACAAAGAGAAAGAGAGAGAGAGAGTCGACATAATATTGAGGGTTGGAATGGCCAACCACCCCCATAGGGCTTTTGTATTACTTGTGGCTTACATAAGAGCTTAATACAACATCATACTCAAGGTGGCCTTTTGAACATAACCATAAACTTAAGACAAGTCTTCTAACATAAGAAGAATTATCTCCCTTATTCTTTGGAGTATATTCTTCATCCTTTTGATCATGCCAACAACAAGGTGGCCTTTTGATCACATAACATAGACTCAAGAAGAGTCATCTTCATAAGAAGAACTGCCTCCTTATTCTTTGGAGTCTCTTCTTTATTCTGTAGAAACATCATGGCAACATAGAATTCTTAGAAACATAAACCATACTTTCCTTTCGAAGAACTATACTTACATAGTTCCATGCATGCCATCATGCAAGGACAATAGCTTCTTTGCAATCTTCTCCCGAAAACATTTTAGCCGAACAAAGATACTATTGCAGAACTAATTAAACATCAATTAATCATAAACATGATACCATATATGCATAGAGCTTGCTAAGAGCTTTGATTTGAGTCCGGGTTGAGCAATTCTGAAATTCGGAGCTCAAGTTATGATAGTTCTCGTGAAGGGGTATCTTACAGCAACGACAACCTCCTTTGAGCAATTTTCCCTAACAAAGATGCCGTTATAGAAATATACAAACATCAATGAATCATGAAAGAGTTACTATAAATGCATAGAGCTTGCCAAGAGCTTCGATTTGAGTCTGAGTTTGCCCAATTCTGACAATCGGAGCTCAAGATATGGCTGTTTTCGTGAAGGGGTGTCTCACAGGAGCGAACCTGCTCTTCACCTTAATAGAAAAAGCAAGGGTGCTGCTATTTTTAGCAGAAAGGGGAGGAAAGGGTGGAAAGTGGCCATGCATGGCTTGCATGTGCATGCATGTGGAGGCGCCTCATGTTGGGGAGCAATTTGGACCATCCCCTTCACCCTTAGGCCCTCCATTGACAATAGTCCACCTCCCCCAGTCCATGTGCCCATGGTTTTAGCCCCCGTTCTCACTCCGTAGGATGTATTTTGTCTGTTTCGAGGTCATTTCTTACCCGTTTTGACTCATATAAAATATGGTGGAGTCTTGGTAAGATTTCCTAGGCACTTTTGTAATTTACATTGTCCTCTGGGTCCCTGCTGCCTTCTATACTTGCTTCCTTGGGTTTTCTCTCACTAAAATGGCCAGTTCTAGGGAGAGAAAGTCATGGTAAAGCTAATAATTCATCAAAATTAAATTTGTAAGATTAGTTGTTTTTAATCTTATGAAGGTATTTATAGGTTGATTGTGGCTTGACCTTTTTTGTTAAGAAATTGAAGTGGTTATAAGAATTAGGAGCCTATTGTTTTAAGGTTAGTCTTTATAGTTTTTAAGAGTGCTTTTATTAGTTAGTAACTATTTGTGGAAGTTCGTGTTTGTGGGGGGGGGGAGAGAGAGAGAGAGAGAGAGAGAGATATATATATATATATATTTTTGGTGAATGTATGTGTGTGTACATTGTGTGAATGATTGTGTGTGTACGCGCTTGATTTTCTGGGTTAAAAAATGTGTATATTTTTGAAATTTGTCACTTGTTCATTTGTTTGTTTTTTTTTTGGTTTGGGTTTGGGTTTTGTTTTGTTTTGTTTTTGTTTGTTTTGGTTTCGTTTATACTCTTGGATATTCTTTGTCTTCGTTCCATTGTTCGCTCAATTTGTAAGTTTAGATATCTCTAAACTTATGAAGGTATACACTTTCACCCAAACAATAAAATCAATACACTTTGTTCAAATCAACCAAGAATTATCCCACAGCTTACACTTGAGAGTAGAGTTGAGAAGATTGGGAGCGGAGCTCCTGCACAAGACACCGATTGGCCCTAAAAATAGCGCCCCCGTAGGTATTTCTTTACTTGATTAACAAAGAACCAAGATTACAAATCAAGTTCTCTTTGCCTTGAGCCCTAGGGCCGCTCACCACTGGGAGTCCTCTTCTTGGAAGACTCTTCTCCAGCGAGCACCCTTACGCTCTAGCAAGACTTGATGGATCAACAAGCTTGATCCATCCCTTATTTATACTACACACCAAAAGCTACAGCTTTTGGGACATCGAATTACAATTGGCCACATGGCAAGAGCAAAAGCAAGGGTTGACTTTCAGGTTTTAGGCATCCAATTACGGTAGGCCACATGGCAGGATAAAAAGCAAGAGTTGACTTTTCAGCTGGACGTCTCCTCTCTCTCTAGAATCTGCAGCGCTGAAATCTTCTCTCTCTAGCTTTTTCTCATGCTGCCCAGCCCGCTGTCCATGCTGCCCTGTCAGCTGCCCGTGCTGCCCTGCCCGCTGCCCAGCTGCTGCCGCTTGCTGGCTGCTGCACCTGCAAAACAGCCCACACACACACACACTCTCTAACTCATACACACACACACACACTCTCTCTCTCTCTCTCTCTCTCTCTCTCCCTCTCTCTCTCTCTCTCTCTCTCACACACACACACACACACACACACAGAGGCAATTCTACCTGCGAATCTACACACTCTTTTGTAGAGTCTCATGACATACCCCCCCCCTTGAAAGAATCAATCGTCCTCGATTGAACATCAGCGTCCAATGACAATTTTCTTTCGGGGTGTATCTTCGTCATGCAATGCTAGTGTTAGACCAGGCCATACAATGCTAGTGCATGCTGGTGTGTGCTACTTGTGCCTCTGATGTGCGCTGTGTACCACTTGTGTGTGCCATGTTTTGCTGCTATTGTGTGCCATGTGCTGAATGTGCTGTTGTGCCATTGTTGTGTGCTGTGTACCACCCATGTGTGCCATGTGTTGCTGCTGATCAATGTGTGCACACACACACTCTTACCAAGGTCTCATGACATCATACACTTAGCAAAGTCTCATGACATACCCTCCCCTTGAAAGAAGTAATCGTCCTCGATTGAACATCACAGTCCAATGACGATTTTCTTTTCTGGAGTTAATGCCATGCCATACAATGCAAGTGCTAAACCATGCCATAATCCTTCACACATTCAGCACTACTACAAGGTCTCATGACATACCCCTCCCTTGAAGGAACCAATCGTCCTCAATTTGAACTTCACAGTCCAATCACGATTATCTTTTGGAGTTAGGCCATGCCATACCATGCCAGTGCTAAACAAAACAAAACAAATCAATGCTAAGTCTTCATATGACAACTCAATGCCATTCTTAACAAACAATGCTAAGTCTTCACATGACATCTTAATGTCATTCTTAGCAAACAATGCTAAGTCTTCGCATGACATCTTAATGTCGTTCTTAACAAACAATGCTAAGTCTTCACATGACATCTCCTAGTTTGTACATGGTGGCCTGCCACACATGCACAAGAGTTAGAGAAACTCACCCCTCTGTGTGCCACCCCAAAGACCTTCCAATGGGTCACACAACCGGTTATCTTCTCTTATGGCACGAATGCGCATAAGAGTGTAGTCCTTTGCCAATTGTGTGCCGCCCCAATGACCTACCAAAGGGTCACACAATTAGTTGTGTTCTCTTTAGTCCTTTGATGAAGAAAAATCAGCCAACTTTTCTTCAACTCTTCAATGCATCTTCTCGCGAACACTTCAGCACTGTCTCCCGATGATGGTCTTCTCTTCACAATTGAAGCCTCCACGCTTGGTAGACAACTTTAGCCTTCTTGATTCTCCTTGCTCTCAATCTTTAAGTGTTGCTTTCTTCTTCTCCCATGTGCATGAAGAGATTCCTTCTTCATGTCCTCCATGCATGATGAAGTGCATTCTTCATCGTGCATAATGAATTTCTACTTATGCATAATGACATGAACATAATGCATCTCTTCTTACATGAGCATAATGAGGATAGTTAGCCTCTTCTTCTATGTGTAAAACCTCTTCTTATGAGAGAGAGAGAGAGAGAGAGAGAGAGAGAACTAAGTCCTTGGTGAGAATAGCTTCATGCATAATGGAGTTGTTCTTCTCTAATGTGTGTGTAATGAGAAGTGTAGCCTCCTTCTTGCAATGTGTAGAGTTAGCCTCTTCTCCAAAATGTGTGTAATGAGAAGTGTATCCTCCTTCTTGCAATGTGTAGGGTTAGCCTCTTCTAATGAGAAGTGTAGCCTCCTTCTTGCAATGTGTAGAGTTAGCCTCTTCTCTAATGTGTGCGTAATGAGAAGTGTTGCCTCCTTCTTGCAATGTGTAGAGTTAGCCTCTTCTCCAAAATGTGTGCACTAGCTTTCTCGCTCTAAAAATAGAAAGAAAGGGGCTCAACTTTAGTCCAAGAGTTTGCATGAGCAACTTTCCTTGAGCTCACTCTCTTCAAAATAGGAAGAAATGACATGCAGGACTTCAAAAATACAAAGTCTAGTCTCTTCTTTAGAAACTTTCCCTCATCTCAAAAGAGAGAGAAAGGCTCACACTTGACTTTCTAAAATGATTTAGCACATTCAGTTGAAGAGAGACTTGCTGAGGTGGCAGGGGTGAGCGCCACATCATCGATAAAAATATATATATATATATATATATTTTGAAAACTTCCTCTTGGGGGGTTTTTGATCCTTCTGAATCGGATTTCGGCCTCCATTTCTCCAAGGGTTGGATGCCCCTCCCCCCCCCCCCGGGACCCCTGTGGAGAGGGGCTCCGCCCCCGTCCGCACCTCCCCCCAAGTAGGTTGGTGAGAGAACACGAACAGGGTCTATTTTTACACTCCATATGTAGTAGGTGTGTGGTGAATGCCACGCATGCATATAGCCGGGTTGGCATTGTGTGCCAACCTCCTCCAAGTCGTCTCTAGCCATCTGGCCACACTTGGCCACCATCCAGTGTTGATTCCATAGTTATGGGAAACGGTGAAACAGAAACAGAAACGAAAACGGATTTTTGTAAAACACGGGAAATGAAAACGCCACATCATCTTTAATATGTATGTATGTGTGACGTGTGTACGTATGTGCGTGTGTGTGTTTGTGCGTGTGTGTGAGAGAGAGAGAGCCACAACTCACTTATGTGCATGCGAGAGAGAGAGAGAGATAGAGCATGTACTTGAATATTGAACTCTGCAGGCTATGTTTAATATATACAATTTCGTTTTGAGCAGGCACGTAGAGATTGTTGAAACTTTTCGTTTCTTTTAATAATGATTTGTTGTAACAGTTTTTATTATAACGTTTTGTAATAACTTATAAGTTTGGTACCATCATTTAAAAACAGCATTGGGAGGTGCTTATTCAGAAAATGTGCTTGATGTGTTGGGCTTTAGCTTAATTTTTATGAAAAATTGGGGAAACGGCGAGGAAACGTTTCCACATCCTTGGGCAAACAACATGGAAACATTTCCCCAAGTCGTTTCCCCATCCGAAACGTTTCCGGATTCTGGAAACATGTTTCCCTAAGAATTGTGAACTCTTCCTCGTTTCTACCCTAAATTTGGCCGTTTCTTGCTGTTTCCCGTAACTATGGTTAATTTTGTTAGTGTTACTTTGCTTGTGTTAGGCTTTATCATGGCTGAGTTTGCCCATCACCTCCGGAGGGTGATAGAAACTCAGCTCGCTGGTTTAGTAAGTAAGTTCTTGATGGAACTAATTCCATTTACACCTACACCTACTCTTGGGCACTGATGACGTGAGTAGGGATGTCATAGCCTTTGTCCAAGCTATGCATGATAAAGTTGATGATCTTTTACTTCTTGTTTGGACAAGAAGTAAAAGATCATCAACTTCTTGATGGAACTAACTCCATTTAAACCAGTCTTGGGCACTGACGACATGAGTAGGGATGTCATAGCCTTTTGTCCAAGCTATGCATGATAAAGTTGATGATCTTTTACTTCTTGTTTGTACAAGTAGTGAAGTAAAGGTTGCATGTTGCAAAGTTCTAAGGTTTAAGGGTCGTTGCTTACATGTTCTGAGCAACGAACCTTCTAATACATCACAGACCCTTGATCTGGATGGAGGTTTCTCACACTCTACGTAGTCAGTGGGAGTCCTCTTCAGGCTCTTCGAGGGCTGCCTAGCAGAGGATATTTGACTTTCTCAAAGTTTGGAGGCGCACTTCAGTTTTCTTTACTTCGAGGGCAGGCCATATTGAGTGGCACTACTCGCCTCCGGAGTGGCTACTTTTACACTCTTCTTATCAGCCCCCATGATGGCACTGCATAGCTACTAGCTTCCTTGTACTTCAGGTTTTGGTACTCTCCCATAGTGTAGCGCCATTTGCGGCCTATGGGACTTCCAATACCGCGTAATTAATAGATATGTTTTTTTCAAATGAGTGGTTAGGTAATTTTTTTTGGGGAATGTATGTGTGTGTACGTTGTGTGAATGTTTGTGTGTGTACACGCTTGATTTTCTGGGTTAAAAATGTGTATATTTTTAAAATTAGTTGCTTGTTTATTTGTTTGTTTTGTTTTGTTTGGTTTGGTTTGGTTTTTTTTTGTTTTGTTTGGTTTGGTTTTGTTTTGTTTTTGTTTGTTTTGGTTTCATTTATACTTTTGGATATTCTTTGTCTTTGTTCCATCATTCGCTCAATTTGTAAGTTTAGATATCTCTAAACTTATGAAGGTATATAGATGATGCAAGGCACACACTAGGTCCATGAATGTGGCTACTTAAGGTGGCAAAAAGGTATGTAGAGTTTTTGCTAACTTTAAGGAAACTTTGGTTGTGAAGGAGATGCTCGTGGCCTTGTGTAAGCTTGAAGACTTCTTGCCTCAAAGCAAGAAGAAAGATCAAGGTGTCTTGTCTCTCATAGGATTAGACGGATTGATCGATTTCAGACAAACATTACCAAAAGTTCTACCGGTGAGGTTGTTTTTACTCAGACCGCAATTGTTAGCAAAATTTGGAGGTGATAAAATTATTACATGTTACTTTTGTTGATTTAGCAACTTGGATTTTGCAGGAGGTCAAGTATTCCTATTGCTAGGAACTTTTCTATTTTAAGTGGTTTTGAAAATATTCTAGCCTTTTACATCGAACCTCGATTTCAGGCCTTTCCTTCCATTTTTTGAAAAGAGATCGGAATCCAAATCAGAACCATTGAAAACCCCTCAGCAATTTTTTTGTTTTTGCATGATGTGGTGATGGATTTGCGCGCCCATGCCAACTTAGCATCTTTTTCTATTTCCAGAAGAGGGAAAGTTACTTGTAAAGAGTCATACCTTTTTTATCTTGAAGTGATTGAAAGTCGCATGTAGAAGACCATCACTTTACATTTTAAAGTAAGCTGAGACATGTCTTTCTATTTTCAGAGAGACATGCACTCCCTTTCTATTTTCAAGGAGATCCCACTTAGCGGAGACCATCTCGTTCTTTGTTGAAGGGAGAGGAACTCCACTATAAAAAGAGGCTATTTATCCTCATTATGTAAGAGGAGAGGAAAAGACTTCATCCATGCACAAGCGAGTAGGAAGAGAGGAGGAAACAACATATATTGCTTGAAGACGAGAAGTCAAGGATGCTAAACCTACTCTACCAAGCCTTGAGATTTATATGCAACGAGAAGACAACACTTGTGAAAAAGTGTTGCCGAACTGTTTGTGAAGAAGTGTTTCAAAAACACTTGCAAAATACAAGAGAAAACAACCGGTTGTGTGACCCATTGGTAGATCATTGGCTTGGCGGGGGTCACAGGTGAGAGTCTCTAACTCTAGTTCGCGTACGAATTAGGAGATTCCAAAGTATGTGCTTGACAGTGATACCATGCTGATTTTATCAGCTAATACACTTTGTAAAGAATAATTCAACATTTCTGTTAAGGGGTCCGACGGTTGTTCCGAGTCTATGTTGTGTCGGCTTTCTCTCTTTCATTCTTCTCTCTCTTCCTCTCAAGTAATTGCTGAAAACTCCAAGTGGTCTACTTCAACATTTAGTAGTGATTAAAGTTGGTTAAGTGTGATTAGCAGTGATTATTTTTGTTGCACATCGGTGGTGAGCTTCAGTAGATGAATGTGCATAAGCTATCCTCTCCAGACTATTACTATTTTCTTCTTTTTTGTTGTATGCTATCTTTCCTGCTTTTGCTTTATTTTTTTCAAGTTGTTCTTTTTAGTAAGTTCAGATTCTTCTGGCTGTGATATACTGGGGCTCTCTGATATCCCCCTCGTCAAGGGGAGCATGCTCCCCGGTATGGAGTCACAAGAGCTCCTAGAACTGCCCCTGACGTAGACTGCGCCTGATGCCGGGCCACATGGTATTGTGACTTGTAGCTCTTCCTTCGGAGTAGGGCCTTGTTTTAGGAGTGTGCAGCTTGACCGAGTCTCATGAATATTTTGCTTGTTCAGCTGACCTTGTGCAGACATTTTTGTTCTGAAAAATTACTGACCTTTTTCTTTGCTTGGCGCTTGGCCCTCTAAGAGCCAAAGAAAAATTCTTTTT